>NC_068974.1:33077089-33379089 GCF_016808095.1 Vigna angularis
ATACACAACATTAACCTCTTCAAGCTATATATAAAATGTGTTTTTCTCCAATTTTGAATTTCCAAATATCTTTTAAAGTAAAATAACAATTTTAGCTTAAATTTTAAAGTGTTTGGTTTTTTCCATTTTTTTTGGAATTTTCGTTTTTTAAATGTAGACAATAAGTCAACTGAGAATTGAGACAGACAATATATATATATATATATATACTCATCCCCACTTAAGACCTTCCTCACATGAACCCTATCTCACATCAACCATGGCAAATGAGAGATAATCCAATTTCCATTGGTTACAGAACTTACAACTTTCATCGGACTCTCTCATCATTCTATTTTTTTTTTCACGTTGATTATTATAAAATTAAATGCTTTGAGTTCTTCTATCCTTTTTAATTTAAAAAAGTATTTTCTTTTGTCTTATTATCTAAACCTAATTGTCCTTTTAGGTTGTGTTGTCAATAAGCACAAGGTTTGAAGGGTTCGCAATGACAATCTTTGTTCTTGTGACAGCGTCCATTCATTTTGTTCAAGTAGTACAAGTCATTAGTATGTGATTGTATTTTTATTCATTTATTCTTTGTCTTTTATATTGCCTTTGTACACGATGGTCTAATGTAAAAGATACTTTTTCCACTATTTTTTTATTAAGAACAATGGTAAACTTCTTTAAGTAATTTTTGAAATAATCTATTCTTTTGATGATGTATAACCAAGTGGGTTTGTGATTTATGATTTAGGGTTTTGAGTTTTGTAAACCCTAAATCTTAAACTTAAACAATGGTAAATGCACGTGGGGGATTTTGGTTTGTTCCAACAAAAAATAATGAAATTCAAAGGAGTCAATTGTGTATTAAATTGTCGTTTTTTATATAATTGTTTGAAATTAAATATAATTTTTGTTTTCAAATTATTAAAAAAAAAATATTTTTTTCTAAACTATATATATATATATATATATATATTATTCTTGTATTTTAAGAAAAATTACGTAAAATATCTTTTATAGCAAATGTTAATGAATGTTATATTATAGTTTATTATAAAGTTTGAGTGTCACATGAAAAACATTCCACACATTTTTTTGTTAAAATTGTTTTACATTACTTTCATAAAATACAGAAAATATATATACACATTAGTTTAAAGATAAAGCATAATTTTTAAAATTAATTTAAACATTCTAAACATGTTTTCTAAATTAATTTTAAAAATTATTTTTTTATCTTTAAACTACTTACTAATTATTACATAATCCTTTTAAAAATTCAATGCTTTCAACGAAATGTTGAAAATGCTATCGTACGTCTTAATTTCTTATTATAGCAAGTGGATTTTTATTTCTTTGAGTGTACAATAATTCATGAATAGAATATTATGAGAATCCATATTATAAAGCATATATACCTTCTTTTTAGTAGAGTCAAATGCTAAAGAGACAAATTAAAGTATAATAAAAACAAAACTTATGACTATTATATATTCTAGTTCAGGTAGTATAAATGATTGTTTAAAAATACTCACATAAAATGTAAATAAAAAAAGACTACAAACTTTTAAAATTGTCAATTTTTATAAGAGGTTGTTGATTTGTGAGACTTTTATACATAACTGTAACTAATCATTGTGATTTTTACCCCTTCTGCTGAAAATCAATATTCATGTTATGCATTAATTACTTTCCCTATTTTTAGTAGGATAATAAAAATAAAACGTATTTTTTTTACTATGAATAGAGGTTTGCTTTACCGTGTAAACTTTTTTTGTTGTTGTTTTATTATATGATTGTTAGCATATTTTTATTCAACATACTTCTAAAATTAGGGATAATTAGTGTTATGTGACCTCATTCTAATGTTAATAAAAAAATATATGAGTCGATCATATATACATGAACAATACTCAATCTTTTAAATTAAGTATAAGAATGAAGTTGTATAAATTTTAATGAATGATACCTATTTCTTTTAACGTTATTAATAAAATTAAATGATATTAATAAAATTTCTTAATTTTTGTAAAAGTTTATTGGTTTTACTTATGCTTTGAAAAAAAATACGTTTTAAGTTATTAAGCATTTTAATTCAAAGAATATGTAAACATTAATAAATAATAAAGAACTAAAAATAAAAATAAAATTAGATATTTAAGAAAATATATAATTTAAAATTTATCACTCAATTTTTAATATATAAATGATTTAAATATTAAAGTAGTTAATTTATATTTACTACTTTTAAAAATAAAATATTAATTAAAATATATATGTTGGTTGAAATAAAAAATATGAGGAATGTTTAGAATATACATTTTCTAACTCACTTCAATTAACACTAATAAATTGGTTAACATTTATGAACGAAAAAAATATATATACCAAAGAGGATGCTTCCACTAGTCTGTTATTTTGGGCTTTAACGTCTGATATTTGTCTGACGTCTATATGGGTGACGTTAATGAAACGTCAGACCCTTTAGGTCATACGTCTCTATAGACGTCGGACCTATATAGGTTAGACGTCTATATAGACGTCTGATCCGTATAGGTCATACGTCTCTGAGGTTGCTCCTGACTCATGGTGATTCGAGTTTACAACTTTATATTTTAGTTAAAGAGAATGTATTGTACATTTTTTTTATTGGATGGTTTTAAAAACGTAGTGGAGGGAATTAGAGGAGTACAAAACACAAGAAATCCCCGTCAAAGAACGTTGCCCAAGGACACAAGAATAACTGCACCAAAACCTAATGAAAACGCATTTTAATCGATTCAAATGAAAGATATGCATCAAAGAGTGATGTAATATGAGTAAAATTAATTTAAAACGGTGCAAAAGTGAAAAAACGAACCTGAAAAGTGTAACCCGTAAAGAGAAAACGCGACGAAGATGATGAACAATGAGTGCGCATAACGGCTGTCTCGCGTTCACGGTGTTTTAATGCCGAAATTTAGAGTCAGAGTGGCGGGATCGAACGTCTAAATGGAGCCAAAAAGTGACATTTTAAATTTTTGGATTTAGGGTTTAGACGTCGGTTCCCCCAATAAACAGACGTCTAAAGTGCTTTAGAAGTCGGAGTGGCGGGACCGGACGTCTAAATGGAGTCGAAAAGTGACTTTTTAAATTTCTGGGTTTAGGGTTTAGACGTCGGTTTCCCCAATTAACAGACGTCTAAAACACTTTAGAAGTCGGAGTGGCGGGATTGGACGTCTAAATGGAGTCAAAAAGTGACTTTTTAAATTTCTAGGTTTAGGGTTTAGACGTCGGTTCCCCCAATTAACAGACGTCTAAAGTGCTTTAGAAGTTGGAGTGGCGGGATCAGACGTCTAAATGGAGTCAAAAAATGACTTTTTAAATTTCTGGGTTTAGGATTTAGACGTCGGTTCCCCCAATAACAAACGTCTAAATAGAATAAAAAATTATTTTTTTATTAACTTTTTCGTTTAGTTTTGGCGTCTATTCGGGGGAGCCGACGTATATGAGTATTTAGACGTCGGGCCCTTCCATAGCCGACGTCTAAATAGTTGCCCGACGTCTAAATAGTTGTTTTATTTACGAAAAATGTCACCGATCATTCTTTACGTTGGATATTCGAGGGTCAAACGTCTAAAGAGTGACGTTAAAGCTCTTTTTTGCAATAGTGTTCATAACCTTTCTCATAAAAAATTTATAAGGATTTAATTATATTTTCTGTCCCTAAAATATAAAATCAAATTAATTTTGATTTCTAAAATAGTTTACTTTTGTGATCAAGTTTTGAAAGTATGATTTTAGTTCTCAATTACTAAATGAGTAAAATAACTTTATTTTTCAGATTTAGTATTTAAAGCTAAAATTATTTTTTCTAAATTTAAAAAATTAAAATACTTTTCAAATTTTGGAGGATCAAACTCCAATTCTTTTAACTACATATATTATTAAATTAAAATAAATAAAATATTTTAAAAAAGATTTAGGAATATGGATGGATTTGATAATATATACCAACCTAATTTAAATTGAATTTTATTAATTTAAAACTAGGTCAACGTTATAAAGTGTTAGAAAAATAATCAAAAAAAATAATAATAATTATATAAGAATAAGATAGAGATTCAGATAAAAACAAATTAAACCATTTTTATAACAAAATATTTCAAGATAAAAGTAAATGAGAAAATAAGTAGAAATAGTTTGGGTTAAGTTACATATAATGTTGTTTGTTAGTTAGAATTAGCTTTTACTTTTGACCGTTCGGTTTCTTGTTGTTAATCGTTCGGTTTTATGTCTGGTCGTTTGTGGTCAAACTTTCTCTTTTGAGCGTTCGATTATGAACGTTCGGGTCTTTTGATTGTTCGGTCTCTTGGGCGTTCGTCCTTTCTGTTTCTTTACTTGGATTGGCTATATATATTGTAGCTTGTCTTGGTTTTCAATGATTAATTCAATACCGTAATATTCAGATAATTCCTCTTTGTGTGTTTTCTCTCTTCTCTCTCGTTCTTTCTGGTTCTCTGTTTCACACTCGAATCCAACATTGTTCTTATAGATAAAACGGTTTTACTGTACAAGACAAAATAAAATTATATATACTTATTTTCAAGATACAATAATTCGTCAGATAGACTGAATGTAATGAATGTTCTCTAAATTTTATGAATATCAATATCTTAAAAGATAATATAGAAGACTGAAAACATTTTTTATGACTTGATGTATCTGTTGTATTTTTTCTCCATCCAAATAAGTAATATTTATAGATAGAAGAAAAACTTACCGGTCAATTATAATTAATCTAATTTAAAAAATAATAATAATTTTTAAATGTGAAAAACTCTTATGGTATTTATCTTTAAGATTAATATTGTATTAAAACATTAGCAACAATAGGATTTTATTGTAATTAGTTATTTTTAAATGATATTAAATATTTCTAACAACTCGCATCATTTAAAAAATAAAATAAAATATATAATCTTTTAAAACAAAATATTGTAAGCATAAGGAACCATACACATAGTGTCTTTTAACGGTTAAGTCTATAAAGGATGATATTCACTAGAGATACAACATCAATGAAACTTAAGTTCAACCACATAAAAGATTGACATGACTCTCTGTTCAAAATCTTAAGGCAGTTGGTTAATAGGTCTTCACCTTTATATCTTGCTACACTATCTTATTTTTATCCAATGTGGGTCTTGGACTTACTTATATTCTCAACATTAACTTCCACTCGAAAAAATGCAAAGACTTAATTGTCTTGAGCTAAATCTCTTATAGTCAGATTTTAGTACATAACACAAAGTATCCATATTCATTTTAGGTTCTAATAAGTAGTTGCATGTAAGACCTTATACATACATATGTTTCATAAGTGTCACTTAGAGACTTGCACAGGTCTCACAATAGCGGTCACACCATCACACTCACTAGATAACTCTCAAAGGGTGATTACACCCATGCAATAATTGTCATTGGATTTATTAAGAGGTATTTTAAAAAATAAGCATAGTAATGTACATATCTCATGCACATACGTACCTCAACCTTATTATTGTCATAATTTATAGTATACATCACCAAAAGAATGAGACATAAAATTTAGTCATTAGTTAGTGTACTTTAAGTTAACATCAACTTCGTTATTACACATTGAACATTATTTCATGAGATCATCATGCATGTGGAGATGAGTGTCTATTGTTACAACTAATTTATGGGCTTTAATACCAACCCTATGACTCAAATATTTGCTTTTTTTTTCATTGAAATTTTTGCTAAACTTTAAATATAGAAACTTGAATGTCACAATACATTGAAATAAGAGTTATAAGTTTATTTAGTAATGGTAAATCATATAGATAATAAAAATTTGCCTTAGCAAAAATTGTATTTACAATAATCTTTGTTTTCATGGTATATCAGGAAACAATATTTTATTTAGCAGATTTTTATGCTACTGCACATCTACCCAAAGCAAAAACATAACCATTAAGAGACTTCATTCTTCTAATAGAATTTAAATTTCCTTGACCTAGTCTAACATGTTACATTTCACAACTTTCAAACATATGTAATAATCAAATAATAACTATTAGATATTTTATTTGAAGATAAAGACATAAGTCTTAACTTAAACAAAACCTTCACAAATATATTCTTTAATAACAAATACATCATGTGTAGAAATAACAACCCTATTATACTAAACAACCAGTTAATAATAAACAAAATATTTTTTCTTTTATTTCTAGTGTAAACAAAATAAGTTTCTATTAACATACACATAGTTTAACTTAGAGTTAGTGACATGATACCTTTCATATGAGAAATCATATAGTAATATTATTAACTTCAAGCTTATAATTAGATTGAAATTTTTAAACAAGCTTTAGAAATAAAAACTATGTTTTTTCTCAACACAAAGATACATAATCAAAACATCACAAAATAATTTTTCATTTAAACTTTGATCACAATCAACAGGAAGGAATCAATTTTAAATCACAAAACTAATAATCATGATGGCAAGTAATAAACAAAAATTTTTAAATTCATGAATTTGATAAAAAAAAATGTTTATATTAATCATTTCAAATTCAATTATTTTTCACAAAAATATTTACATAATTTTTTTAAAAAAAGTCACATTTTACTTAACAATAATTTTAGTATGATAAGATATTTTATAAATATTATTAAACAAAACATTAAAAATTTGTTCATGATATCAAATATCTTTATCTGCAACATCATAACAAAATGTACTAGCAAAAATAATATTTACTTTTACTTCTAAGATTAATATTGTATTGAAATATTAGTAAAGATTTTATTTTAATTATTATTTTTTAAATATATTAAGTATTTCTAACACAAAATAGTAATAGAGTTGATATATACTTGTCACCTGAAACGATAATGGGAAAATATGTGTTATTTACGAATGTGTTTTTTCTTTTGCATTTTCTAATTTTAAAAGCAATTAGTATTTTAATCTAAAATAATTATATTTTTAATTTTATCCTTTAAATGTTAATCCAAATTTAATTGTTTTATAAATTTAATTTACCATTTTATCTTTTAATAACTAATTTTTTAAAGTTAAATAATTATTTACAACAAAAATTATTTATCAATAAAAATTATTTTATAGTTTAATAAAAAATTTCTAATATAAGAAAACACTCGGTTTATAATAATATTGACTTTTTAAACTCGTTTTAACTTTTTTTTTTGAAAATTCGTGATTTTAATATTTTCTATATTTAAATTTAGTTTCTAACTGATAATTTTTTATTCTCACAATTATGATAGAAGAACATAATTTACCTAATATATGATATTATATATTCAAATTTAAAATTAAAAAATTATTGGTAAAAAGATTAAATTAACGTAGTATTTTTTAAGTTTGAGGACTAATTAATTAATCAATAATAATACTGCCAATTAAAAGTAAGTAGTAAGAAATTAATTTTAACATTTTGAACAAGAGTTTATTTTTCATATATTATAATTTTTTTTAGACCAGGAAACTTGTCCACAAATAACGTATAATGAATTTGAGTTATACGAATTTCAGTTATATAATGGTAGTTGTTGTATATGTAAATTTTATGATATTTTAAGATTTTTTAAAACTTATACTAATAATTTTCTATCAATTGAGCATATAAAACATTTTTATATTCAGAGTTTATTAAAATTAAACTCAAAGATATATAATATCAACTAAAAAAGTTCCTCAGTTAAAATAATAATTATAGAAGTAATAGTCAAATTCTTTATCAAATAAAGAATATTATTGTATTTAATTTAATAATTCCAAAATTTAAAAAGTTCTCATTTTATAATTTACGACGCGTAACACTGGACAAGAGATAAGAAAACAGAACATTGTGCTTGTTCTCAATCCATCAATGGCGTCACCATTATCTTCTCTCTCCTCTTCTTCTTCACTCTTTCACCACACCTTCACCGGAAGCTCGAAGGTTCCAGTTCACTTCCCCAACCAAACTGCGCACTTTTTTGTCTTCGCTCAGAAGAAGGCAAAGAAAACTCGAAAGGTTACATAAAATTCCATGCTCTAACACGATAAAGAAATAAAATTTCGTGCTTTTCAACACTATTTGGATGTCAAATTTGAATTTTGTTGTTGTACGAAAAATGGGTATGCTCGTTTTTTTTCTACAGTAATGTATTTGTATTTTGCAGCACTATATGTTCACTTGGTTAGTTATTTGTGAAATTAGATTATTCTGAAGGAAGATGTGGCTGACGTGGGAAAGCAAGGGCAACTCCTTGATGTGAAGGCTGGTTTTTACAGAAATTACCTGCTTCCTTTGGGAAAGGCACAACTTGTTACACCTGTGCTACTCAAGTAATGTGTAATTAAACCACCTAGGTCTTGGATGGAACATTAATTTATCTGATAAATTTGTTTTCAAATTTCTATATTTTGGACTAGTGCTTCGAATTTGCGTTTCCATGACCCGTTCGTAGTAGAAATGATGATTTTCAAACAAGCAATAGGTTGGATAAGTTTCCAGTGAGTTCTGAATATGTCATTGTAGTGTCATGAAATATAATATGTCTCTGATAAGAGGTCATCTGAATGTGATTTATTTGTGTATATAGACTAACGAGACTTTTAGAGGGATTTGATTGGAGAACAACAAAAAGATGGCTTTTAGTTAATAATTATACTAGTAATGACTTTAGGAAGTTATTTTTATTTCACCCATAGGGTTTTGATGTTCTGGGTTGGACAGGTTTTTCATGTTTTTCCTTCTTCTTTAAGTTGTTCCTGCTGTATTAGTTTAATAACAACTGCTGTCATCTTGGATTGCCAAATGGAAATTGGCCTCTTTCAAGTGAGATTGCTGTTGTGGCATTTTTATGATAAAATTGTGAAAATTCTACGTTTGTGAGTGTAATAAACTTTTTTTTAGTAATTTGTGCATTTCTTTGTTTGAGACTCTTTCTATCTGTTTCTTCAAGAGAAATGATCATTGAAATTTAGGGCTAGCTATTTCTTTGTGCAGTAAGTGCCGTTAAAATAAAATATGTTCGTCTAAGTTTTTATCTGAGTTTACTTTTCATTGTGCTTAGAACTATTCATTTTGACCTTCTCTGTCCAGGGAAATGAAAATAGAAGAAGAAAGAATTGAGGCTGAGAAAAGACGGGTAATTTTTCCTTTCATCCCCAGTCCCTACTTGGATTCAGGGTTACCATCTCTGAATAACATTAGAAATGAATGCTATGGTGTTTAGCTCCATATGTAAACCTTGCATCAAGATCTGTAAACTTGTGAAAAAGAGTTTTATATGATCGAATGTACACATCTTTCAATGGTTATCCCTGTAGTAACTTTGCATGCAGCAAAACACTTTCTTTTTGATATCTGGTTACATCTAATTTCATACTATCTTCTGAATTTATTAACAAGTATTTTACCCCATGCACAGTTCTTTTAGACATATGCTGTCCATGTTTACATTTCTGCAGGTAAAAGAAGAGGCACAACAACTTGCTCTAATTTTTGAAACTGTTGGGGCTTTCAAGGTGAAGCGTAAAGGTGGTAAAGGAAAACAAATTTTTGGAAGGTGAGATTTGCCTTGCACGATTATGAGAAGTCAATTTATGTCCTTGTATGGATTTTGTGTCTGATGTTTGAATGCTTTTTAGTGTCACTGCTCAAGATCTTGTTGACATAATCAAGGCTCAGCTTCAAAGGTACCATATTTTACAAAATTCTTTTATTTTGTTAGTATTGTGGATGTTCTTTGATTGAGTACTATACTATACTATACATTCACAAGTTTTCCTTTTCCTTTTCTTCAATGTGTCTAAAATACAGAGTTTCTAAAGTTTGTGACAGACTTCGGTAAGGTGTTTGTCATTTAAGTAATGCAGATTATTTTTTTTTTTTCATTTGACTCTGGAGCTTTCTCTGATTTTTGGGTGTTAATATTGTGATATTTATGGAATATGAACCAAATTTCCGAAAGAGTAATACAGTCATTCAATATCCGATACTTAATTTAGCAAATGTCATTATTTTGGAGTGTGCATGCATAATATGTTTCATGTGATAACTTGGTATCATCTGTCAGTATTGCAAGTGTCTTTCAGTAGTGCATCTGATTTTACCTTTTTCTTTTCCCTTTCCAATTGCTAGTAGAAAATACAATATAATCCAACTTTATCAATGTAAACCATCCATGCATAATTCTATGTATTCCTTTGACGTTTTTCAATCTATACAATTTTCTACTTGATTACCATTTTAGAAAATTTCCAAACTTGTGGCACTCTTCAATTTATATGGTATTTGTCTATACGGGGTTCAATTTTCACACTTGAAAGAATCTTCCTAGTTCTGAGAATCTGTTGGGGAAGATCATGCAAGTACATTTCACTGCAAAAAAATGGGGAGATGAGTTGTTTTTCCAATATTTATTTCATATCTGTCAATATTTATTTCATATCTGTTTTGTAATCTGATTGATTAATGTTGCTTTAAGATATATATTGAACTGTGATTCATTTCTAGGGAGGTGGACAAGAGAGTTGTTGATCTTCCAGAGATAAGGGAAACAGGAGAATATATTGCAGAGTTAAAGCTTCACCCAGAAGTTACAGCTAGAGTGAAGTTGAATGTTTCTGCCAACTAAAAGCACAAATATTTTCTGAAGTTCCTTTGCTAAATGGACACTTTGGAGCTAGTTACCTTTGTTCAAGGTGCATAACCATCTTATGATGATGAATCTTGAAGCTTCAAGCAGTCTGTGATCTTGTAATCATGCCCTGACTCTCGGATGAGGAAGGGTTTGTCATAGGTCCAAAATGAGAACTGTCTCTGATTTGAACATTTTTGTTCTGTTCATACCCCATTCTTGAATGTTTATTCATTTGTAGGACAATGCAATGCACTATTTTGGTGGTAAAGGCTATTTTTTCTTTGATCTTTCCTTGGTTTTGTGAGCATGAAAATGGAATATAAAACGAATCCATTGTTTTTCTGCACTTGATTCAATGATCATGTTTACATTCCAGTGTGAATGAAGGCTTTTAATTTCTTTGGAGGCCACTGAAAGATTCAACATTTATTTTTCCTGTTGGAGGAGAAAAACAAAAATGTAGAAGATTTCCATTTATTGTGCAACTAACTTCTTATTGACAAAGAAATTGTCTATGTTGTTATGAACACCCTGTAAAATTTTGTCAACTCTATTGAAATGAAGTTAAAAAGGAATGTTCTTCAAAGTTTAAATTGACAATCACATTTGTCTTAGGTTAAAAGAAATTTGGCAAAAAAGGTAATGAATTGACTAAAAGAGAAAAAAACAGTAAAATCAAAAATCAATGTTGCTGCCCAGGATCGAACTGGGGACCTTCAGTGTGTAAGACTGACGTGATAACCACTACACCACAGCAACTCGGTTGAAAATGTATTCAATAAATAGAAAATTATAATAAACGTTTTTGACATTTGAAGAAAGAAATTGTATGGATTTATTGTATTCATCACAGTGTAGCTTGCAATTGCACAACTGAATCATGTGTTTTTCAAAATTTATTTTTATATTAACTTTATTTGTTAGCACCAATAATAAATACATAAGGTGTACGACAAAGAAAATGCCCAACAAGAAATAACTCATTTCATGTTTCATTCTCATGAAATATACATTTAAAAAGTTGAAATATAAGGAAACACATACAGGCAATATACTCTTTTAAATGTTTTTCTTTGTTGATTAACATTTATTAGACATCACAAAGTTTTATAGACTTGTTCTTACTTGATAATGGATACCACTCATAATTTTACAGTTTCTAATAAACTTTAATCAATAAAAATACGTCAGAGAATATGATATAAAATATATCACAAATAAAAACAGTTCTTTTAAAGGAAAAAATGATTTTTTTTTTCATTTTTACGATCTATTAGGTTATAACCTACAAACCATGGAAATTGGTTTGCTACCCGTGATGGTGGTTTTTCGTAAATCTATCTGATAAGAAATTTAGGGATTGAATCAAATTCTTATGTGATTACTTTAGTTTACAGGTTCATGGTTTTAAGAATAAAATGCATAAAAAAGAGTTATAAACAAAATAGAAAAATTCAATAGAAATAGACAAATAAAAGAATAAAAAAGAATGAGAAGAATGAAAACAAGAAAGGAAAGGATAATTTTTTTTACTAGAAAATCCATTCATGTCAAAAAGACTCTATATACCATAAACCAAAACCCCCTTTTTATATTAAAAAAATTATAATTAATCATCATAATTAGTTTTATTGACAAATCTAATTTAAGATTTAATTACACTTAAAACTCCTCTACCAAACTTAACGTGTATAATCGTTCAACATTTGATAAAGATTGTTGTATTGAAGTTAGATATTTTAAAATCGAATGACTCACCATTATTATTGAAAAGTAACAAGTCTATTTAACATAGTACATTTAACACCTACAAAGTATTTTTTTTATGTATGTCATTTGTCTTTAATCAACCGACACAGATTTTTACCACAACAAATATCTTAACACCAACCAACAAGGCTTCTTGGAACATTATAAAAATTTCTGCCAATTGAAGGAGAAAGAAAAAGTAGCTTACGTTAAATTGGTAAATATCCTTAATTTTGTCAACAATATGTCAAAATCTGTTCAACAGTCATTCTCACTTCTAGTAACTTAGCTTTTGCAAAAGCTAACCATACCCCAAACCAAGGAAGTGGATCTTTAGAACATATTCCAGAAAGAATGAAATGAAATGGCACTATTTAATTAATGAAAAAGAAGATGCACACCAAACACCGATTGGCATCTTAATGAAGGGTTTTGGTTGTGATATTTGGAAACTAAACCTTGCTTATGGTCAAGACTCAACACCAATAGGGTATTAATTAAGCAATTGATTAATGGTGTGGAAATTAATTTAAGATTAGCAAGCAACGACACACAGAATTTATGGCCGGCCAAATGCCTACTTTTCTGGTTATGGCCACAACCAGCCACATAGTAAACCAACTCATGCATTTGAGACATTTGTCTCCATCACCAAAAACCTTCAACCAATGTTACTCTAACACACATCTTATTGAAAAGAAAATTACGTCCAACAAAAAAAAAACTAAGAGAGAAATAAGAAAGTTTAATAAAAAAAGAGATTTAAAATTGTTTTAAGATTTTAGATTAAAAATTTAAATATAATAGTATAAATACATTTATACACTCGATACAGAAAAAGTTATATTTAAGATTTTTTTTACTTATATTGAACTTATCAATTACTAAAATGAAACATTAATTTTGATACTATATATACTAATATGTATTTTTAAGAGATTCATTTAGAATGCATAATATCAATGAAACATAAATATAATTTATATAAATTATTTATTGGAAATGAAAGTATGAGTTCAAATTCCACGTTAGATAGAAATGAGAATGTAAAACATTACTATATAAAGATGAAAGACCTATTAACTCATTACTTTAAAGTTTTTGTTAAAAAATAATGTTAATCCCTTATATAGCTGGATTTAGATCTCGATGTTGTATTTCTTCTTCTTTAATAGACCAAGTCATCCTTAACATAAAATTTACTCATTTATATTCTCAACATTTAATATCTTATGTGAATTGAATTAATATTTCAGTATTGTCTAATCTCACTGATTAAGATTAATCCTCACGTGGTAACAAACCACGCAATAACACAATGCATGAACAACTATAGATCAGTTAATTTTCTCATTCTTTTTCACCAAAAGGACATTGACATCTCAGCAGATACCACAGTTATGTCTGGTAATCGAGAATGGCCATTTGGAGTAAGTTAGGTAGTCAAGTGAAATTTGTACACAACCCCATGATCTCCTTTCGGGAAATCATCTCACATACAGAATAAAAATACGTTTTTTTTTTCTACATTGAAGAAACATTGCTGAAACGCGTATTACAGTGTCATAAGTTGCGTGAAGAGAAATGAAAATTGGGCGTTGAGAAAGCAAGCAAAGTAATTGTTTGTGATATAGGAGAATATAATAATATGATGAATAAAGTAGAGTTTATACATAAAGGAGAATATAAATATAAATATAAATAAAAAAATATAAAGTAGAAGGTTATTAGATTAATTTATGGGACATGGAGGGAACATCTCCAACTACATGTGCTAATGTCAATGAGTGATATGTTGTTATGCATTCGGACACCTCACGCAATGTACGTGTCCACATGCTTCGCTTACCACCATTCACCTAAACGTGCACATTACTAACTTTAGATAAGTGCCCACTCAAACTCACTTAAAACTCTTCTATCTCTCTCTTTCATTTTGCTTGATTCAACTTTTATCTCTCACTCTTTCGTTAATACTATTTTCCGTGGAAGAGAGAAACTGAAATTGTTGTTACTCACCCTGTCTTTTTCTCATCTTTGCTTATGTGAACTGCATAAATAATGCTTAAGTTTTGTAGCTACAAAAGAGTAGATAAAGAGTAGTAGTACTAACGAGTGGGTGATGGGTCCAACTCCAAACAGTGACCATTCGTACAAGTCCTAATCAAATGCACTTGTGGCTTCAAAGTTAATAGTATCTTTCTTCCCAGCATCAACTTTCTATTCTATGGGCTCAAAACTTCCATGCCATAATCTCCAAACCCATTATTAAATAATCATTGTATACGTGTGTTCAAATTTTAATATACAGAGAACAAATTAGTTTGTTAATTAATTAGGTGAAAGATATTAGTTTGAAGCGACTAATGGCAAAAAAGTTGTGGGGAGGATGAGATTAACATATATAGTAAGATACATTATAGTGTATTTTTTTAAGTAAGAGTAAGTGAGAGAGTGGGAACCATGTAAATTGAAAGATACATGGTGATGGGCATGCATATGGTAGAGGCATATTTATCAAACAGTTTTGACAAATCCTTTATTCTCTTCATTAATGAAAGGAGTGGGAATGGGTAGTGAGTGTGAATGAGAAAGTGATGTTTTAGCTTTATTGTAATGAAATCCAAAACAAGTAAAGGAACCTAATCCACCACTTTTGATTATGGTTATGGTTATTGGTCATGGTGATGCCAAAACCAAACCCTAGCTATAGCAATGCCAAAGCACTCTCTCTCGCACATCGCCCTCGATTATCCCCTCAAAGAAGAACTTGCAAATACACCCAAATAAAATAAATAAATAATTAAATTAATTGAATAAAAGATGCCCTATGAACTATCACTCACTTTTCGTGAATGAAAGGCAACCACATCAACACTAACCACTTACTTACTCAAAGTATTCCAACTTGAACAAGTAGATCGATCACATATATCAAAATGGAAATTATTAATAAACCGAATTAGGAATAATAATCCAAAAAAATCGATAATTACGAATAATTGTAAATTAAAAATAACACTAATAATTCACATTGATATCAAAATAATAATTCTTTGAAATTCCAATCCCCACCCTGTTCTCTAATAAAGACAATCTACCAAAGCCGGAGTACCAACCAGCATCTGAGTTGTTACCGGAAATTGAAACTTAGCCTCCCGGATATCATCCTCCGGCGCCGGGAGGTTAAGATCCAACTGCAAGACGTTCCGCGGCGGAGAAACAGTGGTGGCTACGGCGATGACGGTGTTAGAACCTGATGTGTCAACAGTGTTGGTGTTTGTCGATGACCTATGCCTCCTCATGTGTCCACCCAATGCTTGTCCTGATGAGAATTCCGAACCGCAGATGGAACATTCATGAATCTTGCCCTTGTTGTTGCCATGACCCAATTGAAGGGAAATCGGAGGACCATTTTTAACGTTATCCTCTTCGAACCGATCATAGGTTGTAACAGCCACGTGTGGCGATTGAGAGGGTGGTGGTTTTTTCTCTTCAGGCGAAAGTTTGGGCTTTTTGTGACTCGCCCTGTGTCCACCCAGTGCTTGAAACGAAGGGAACGTTCGGTTACACGTTTTGCACTCATAAATAAAGAAACCAACTTTGGTGTCAACTGCGGTTGTTGCGGCGGCGGCGGCGGTGGTGATGGTGTTACCGTTACCCTTTGCTGTCTTGACACCGTTATGATCTTCAACTCGTTGTTTGTGATGATGAGGTTGATGAGGGTGAGATTCCCCTCCTTGGGCCAAGAGAATCAAACAATTTGCCATGTCTTCTTCTTCGCTCTCATAAGTGGTGGTGGAGGAGCCACCGGAGTTAGGACTGGAGCAACTGGTGGTGGTGGTGGTGAGTCCAGTGGTGGCGGCGGTGGTAACAACGACGACACCAGAAGGGGACAAAAGCCTCATCCTTTTGGTCCGTTTGCCCTTGGCTATGTTGCTCTGGGCAGAGCTAGAATAGGAATTGGAATTAGAATTAGAATCTAACCCTTCCATCTCCATAACCAAACTGAAACAACCTAAGTGATGAGAAACAAAGCCTCAACGCAACAGTTTTATATGTAAACAATGCTATTTAAGGTAAGAGAGAGAAATGTGATTACGATGTAGTGATGGAATTGAAGTGGTTATGTTATGTGGATATATATATATATATATATATGTATATATATATATGTATGTATGTGTGTGTTGTGAAATTTGGTAGTGAATGGCAACAAAGAAGTTGAAGCCGTCTTATAACAGCTACACCCAAGTGGTCTGTCACCAAAATCTTCCTTGCGTTTCCAACCTTCGAAGTGTTACTAACAAGAAAACTAACTTCTTTCAGCTTTTTCACGCGCCTCTCTGAGCACTTCTTTCTACGCCTTCATCATGACCACACTTTTTTGCTTTCTGTTTCACTTCTACTATTTTATAATAACATCAGCTCAGCCTCAGGGTGTTACTTTTCTGAAATAATATTTTATTTTATTATCCATAGGATACATTTTTATACCTATTTTTTTTTATAACAACAGTAACTAACGAAATAAAAACTGAGACTGTTTTCTTTTTTAATTGTGTTTTGAGTATTTTTTTTTTCTATTACTATAAAAATGTGAACGCAGCGTGTTAACTTGTGTTGTATGTTGTTATAAAATAATAATAATAAAGTTGCGAATGTCAATGCTTGTGTTGTATTATTCTTCCATGATTAAAATGGTTTTTATTTCGTAATTAATGGGGAGTTTAATTAGTGGGAGTGTAATTAATATATATAGTGTATAACTTAAAGTTGGGTTTACTAGTAAGTTAGGTTGGAATTAGAGAAGGAGATTGATGGATCTGATAAGTAAGTAACTTATAAAGTGGAAAAAGAAAAAAAAAAGTATGGAGGAGTTAAAGAAAGAAAGCGTGAAAGGTTGGCCTTAACGTTTGAGAATCGGTTTCAACGCTCTCTTTTGTTCACACCTTTAGGGCAACTATTTACACTAATCCCTTCAAGAAAAGTGAGATTGCATCACGTTAAAAGCATGTCAACTTTCACAATTTAGTTCTCTAATCTCTTCTGTCATTAAAGGAAAAATTACTAATCCAAGTGTAATCATCATTCAAGTGGCTTTCAAGCTGTGTGATTAAAGAAAAAATTATTAATCCAAATGTAATAATTATTCTAGTGTGTTTCAAACCGTTATAAAAAAATGACTTGGAGATTTCATTTTATTAGATATAAGACAAATTTATAATAGGTAAATGAATATAAACTTCATCCTTACACGTTAATTTTATAAAAAATTTAATTAAAACTAAAATTCAATTCTTGAAACAAAACAATTGAATTTTTTTTTTTGTATATTTATCTAGAAAATTCAATAACAACACGACAAAAATAAAACTCATAAAAAATTAAAATCACTTTCCACTTAAAATTTTAAAATATTTATAAATTTATTTTATGTTACAAAATAATTTCATTTTTACTTTGAAATCAAAATATTTATATTTGAATTCTTAACAAAATAAATAATAGTTATGAATTTTATTTTATTTTTTGAGAAAAAAGGTATTTTATAATTAGTTAAGAATTAGGTATACTAATGTAGGGTTGGATTAATGATATGAAGTAAAGAAGAGACGGCATGATAAAAGAAGTATAGAACGTAAGAACTTTAGGAGATTTCCTACCAAAGGGTAGGGTTCCTCATAATTTCCTTTCGTTAAACTTCATCTTATGCTGAAAGCTTCATTGGTTAAACTTTAGAAGATCACCTGTCACAATAACAAATTATTGTTAAACATTTTAATGATTTCGTATTTGAGAGTTTTAGTTCAAAAATAATCATCAATGGTTTATATACAGTACATTATAAACCACTTTTTCTCCTCAGTTTTTACTCATTATGGGAAAAAATTAAATTATATATACTTTACATTTATTGACTGGCAAAAAAGTTATAAATTTAATTTGTATCTGGTAGTGTTTTTTTCAATAAATTTAATTGAAAGGAATTCACATTGTCAACTTTTTGTTTTTTCGACTGTCCTTGGTTGGTCATCTACATTAAATTTTGATCGTTTTCGTGATAATTAATCTAAAAATTACGTGTGGAATGATTTTTAATTTATGAACATGATGTAAAATTCCTTAAAAGTAATTCAATTGTAAAACTATACTTAGCAATTATGAAATAAATTTATATTTTATATTTAATTTTCATGTGCTAACTTTATTGACTTTTATGATAATTATTTTAAACTTTATTTATAACTATATCTAATTGATGATTTAATGAATTGCCGAAATTTTTATATACAGCTAAGTTACTAAAATCAGAATCTTAACTTAATTATTCATTTAATTTTTATTGTTGTACAAAATTGTCTTTTACTTTTTATGCTTAAATATTTATTTTGGTTTTACAAATGCTAATACAATTTAATTTTATTTCTTTATATATATATATATATATATATATATATATATATATATATATATATATATATATATATATGGGTTTATTAACATGTCTTTTTTTATTTGGTACATTTTAGTAATATGTACCAGGTTTTAGTACACAAAAATGCTCTCATATATTATGAATTTTAAATTTTAAAGTTAAGGGTATTTGAATAATTTTCATTCTCAAAAGTAAAAAAAAAAAACAAGAAACCCGAAACCCTTACTCACCTCATTCGTTCCACTCAACCGTTTCTCTTTCATCTTTCTCACTCCAACCTTTTCTTTGTAATCCCTACGGTAGTCCCAACGGAAAAAAATCAGAAACACTTTGTCTAACTCTAATCCACCTTTCTCACTTATCCTATTTGTTTCTCTCTCATCTCCAGACTCTATTTTACTCACACACAGCAACCTGCGATACCACAATTTGTTGTTTTTGCTCAATTCCTTCATTTGTTTTCCACTTTAATAACAACAAAATAATTGATGATGTTGATGTTGATTTTTGATTGAAGGGTTGTGTTATATCTTTTTCCTTCCGATTGTTATTAAATTTCGTTGTTTTTAAATTTTAGAATTAGTAGTTTATCTCTAGGGAGATTTGATATTTTGACTATTAAGTTGTCTGAAAATATTTTCCAAAAGAGAAAAATTGTTATATGAGAAGGGGATTTCGGAAGGGGTAGGTCATTGTCCAGAAAATGGAATATACTTTTCACCTTCCTATAACCAACGTCAAAACACAGCAAAAAAATGAAGTTCCTTCACATCGTATTAAATTATTTAACCAGAACAAATTATTGAAGAGAGTTATGAACAGAGAAAATTGTTGTTGTTGACTATGTCCCCTTATTCAGAAAAGAGATCACTGCTCGTTCCCTCCCGAATGTTTCATATTGATAAGCATATTTTCATTTCATTTTTGTAAAAAGAATAAAAATATTCTAAAAAATTACACATCTTCTAGATTTGAGTAGATTGTAGAATGTTGAGTAGTTTTCAAGAGGAACTGCATTGATATAACAACTAATTAAAAATCAACCAGAAATTAGTAAACTAGTCATAATGAACTTGTTAGGTCTCAGTTGCACCAAAAAATTACATTCCAAAGTAAATCACATCATTTAAGTTTATTACATCTCCAACTTGTTTGGTCATTATAAACATGATGTTGTCATTTTGATTTATCATTTGCTGCATAAGTGAAATTAAGAAAAACAAAACGCACTGAATTTCAAATTGGAATTTAAACTTAATAATTTTGTTACCATCACGCTCATAGTTTAACTTCTACTCCTTTCATTTCTATGATTTTATCAAAATTATAAACATGATGTTGTCATTCTGATTTATCATTTGCCGCAAAAGTAAAATTAAGAAAAACAAAATCATATGAATTTCAAATTGGAATTTAATCATAATAAATTTGTTACCAATCACACTCATAGTTTAACTTCTACTCCTTTCATTTCTATGATTTTATCAAAATTGGTATTAAGAAACTAAATGCTTTGCAACTATTATGGGTTTATGCTAACGTCTTTTCGTAGGGGTTTCTTGTTTTTTTTTTTAGTTTTGAAATTTTTGAAAAATTATTGTAGACTTTAGTTTTTTACAAATTTAATTACAGGAAAAAGATATAACATAACCCTCCAATAAAAAATCAACATCAACATCATCAATTATTTTGTTATTAAATTGAAAAACAAATGAATCAATAAAGCACAAAAACAACAAATTGCAGTGTCGTGGGTTACTGTGTGTGGATGTGAGAGAGGATGGAAATAAGAGAGAAACATATATATATATATATATATACATATACACATACATATATATATACATATATACATATATATATATATATATATACATACATATATATATATATACATACATATATATATATATATACATATATATATATATACATACATATATATATATATATATATATGAACGTTAAAAGGAATAGATTTTAATGATTTTGAATATTGAAATCTTTTTAGTTTTTTATTTTTATTTTGAATATGTACGTATTATAGTTTTTTTTTTCTACAACATATTCTAGTATTAAAAAAATATACATATATGAACGTTAAAAGGAATAGATTTTAATGATTTTGAATATTGAAATCTTTTTAGTTTTTTATTTTTATTTTGAATATGTACGTATTATAGTTTTTTTTTTTCTACAACATATTCTATTATTAAAAAAATATACATATATTAATTGATTATGGGATAATTAATTAAATTGTATAACTAATGCATTAACACATAATCAATTCTATTAAATAACTCAATTAATTATAATAAATAATAATTATTTATATAAAGTTTTTCTTCAATATAAATATAAACACGCGCAGACATCTGTTCATCTATGCACGCGCTCACACGTTCGTTTGTCTATACATGCATGAACACACTCATCCACGCACACACATGTTTGTCCTCCTACGCACACATGTTTGTCCGCCAACACACACGTTGTTTTTCATTTGTCCTTTTTTTAATATTTTTTTTTAAAATTATTATCTACATGTTAGGTCTCTTATTGTGACATGTGATACTTTCAATATCACATGACAAGGTAGAGCCATCTGTCATGGTTAGAACAAGTGTTATTGTCTTGTATTCAATTATGTCTATTTGAATTAATTCAATCTCAATTGTTTTAAAAAATGAAACAGTATTGTCCCTCTCCAAATTAAAACCAAATTTATTATTTGTATAAATATTATATTGATATTTATATTAAAATTGATTTTTTTATTAAATATTTTTGAATTTTTTTTAAACCAACTCTAAAGATATTATTGGATTCCATTTAAATTAATTACTTTTAATCTTATAAAAATTATGGATTAATAATATAATAGTTTTGAATACTTACTCTTTTTTAAATAAAAATTAAATTTATTTAATAAATATAATAATGCTTGTATGATAAATAATAAAATATTGTATTAAAATAAATAAAATTAAAAAAATTATTGTTAGTGTTATAATATCAAAGTAATTTAATATAAATCACTTTAATAATCTTAATTTAATATGTTAAAAAGTTAATTTTAATAAAATATCAACATAACATTTATAACAATAATAAATTTGGTCTTAATTTTTGGAGATACAACGTTGTTTTATTTAAAATACAGTTAGAACCAAATTGAATCCAAATATATATAGAAACAAATTAAATATATGACTATGATACTTAGTAATAACATTTACACATATGTGATGTGACACTAACACTAATAAACATTTATACATGTCATATGATATTAACGTGACAATAATAAATAAATAAATAAAAATTAAAAATTAACATATGATATTTTTTAACATTATCTGTAATATTATAATAAAAATGACCTAATTGAGTCATTTTAAAAAAAATTAAAACTTGATTGAAACAAAAATAAAAATGAAATTCTACTTAAAAATTTTCATCTAAAATGACTAAATTTTAAATAAAAGAATGAATTTTATAATCCCACCTTATTGCCAACATTTTAAGCACCCAAATTTACCTAACTTTCTTAGGGAGTAAAATGCACAAAAACACCATAAGTTTATAATAGAAAACTAACACTAGTTTTAGGTACATAATTGGATAATATTAATTAAAAAGAATTGATTAAATATGTGAAATACTTAGAATATTTTAACCTTTTTATAATTATACAAAGCGCGTTTGATCGAACTTTACTTCCACTTTTCCTCCTTGTTATGCCTAATAATTTCACCTCTAATCTGCAGCTATATTATATGAAAGACGAACTCTAAAGAAAATGAAGGGAAGGGAAATCAAAATGTAGTTATGGAAAGCAATTGTGATTAATAAAGAAAATAATTATTATTAGTATAGGTTAGGGAGAGATTTGAAGCATTCCATTTTCCTAAAGATTTTATAATAAAATGTTAATTACTGATTACTTTAATCAGATCATTGACTGAATTGTCCATAAGTAGGTACTGAGGCATAATGACATTATTACCCATCAATCTGAGTACAAATAGGAAGAGCAGTTGAAAAGTAATCCACACCACTACTATTTATAACAGGACATTTTATATATATCCATCATTTTAGTTTTTAGTTTTTTAATTAGTCATTAACTATGATGTATTCGTGTAATTAATAAAAATTAATTTTTATCAGCTAGACTTAATATACAATGTAAAAGGCCTATTATGTTATAATGTAAAAGAAACTGAAAAAAAAAATGTATGTTGCGTGTTTTATTTTGAAAAATAGATTTGCAAGAAAGTGAAAGTAAATGTTAAGTTGTTTGAGTTAAGAAAAAGGTGATAAAAAAAATTGAAATGAAAATTAGTGAATAATCTAATAATTTAATAAATTACAAATTATTTATAATTTTTTTATATAAAATTATATTTTTTAAAGAAAATTTATAACCAAATTTTGTCTGTGAAAACTTTAATTAATTTCACTATTACAAAAAATCATAGATAATGCTATTTTTTTTATCATAAATAATGTTTTTTAAATGCTATCTACACTATCTATTAATAAATAATATCTCTAAAAAAAGGATGGATACGTGTTTTTTATACTTTGATTATGTACATGATGACATTTATACCTTTGACATTTATATCTTTGCATTATTGAAAAAAAAAGTCTAATTCAATTTTATAAAATTAATATGTAAAAATAAGATTTATATTTATTTGTATATTATAAATTAGTTTTATCTCTGACTGCGGGACTTTCTTATTCATTTAATTATTAATTAATATAATATTGTTTCTGATACGTTTATTTTAAATATTTTCATTTAATTTGACTTCAATCGAAAATATATATGATTGTATAAGTTTGAATACTGCATTGGATTATATAAAGAAATAAATCAAATGATTTTACTGTATGGTATGAATTATCTAAGACACTGGTAAAACAATGTTGGGCACTTACTTATTATAGATAAGCAATGGTGAAAAATTATTGACGGTTGAATCGTTAGAATTATCTACAAATAAGTAATCATGAGAAATTTATCTATGGATGTTTGTATGTTTTACTATGAAAACATATTTTTTATAAACCAAAAATTTATAGATAAACCAGGAACAAATGTGAGTACTGGATACAAGAACAAATGTACAATAAAATTTCTAAACCAGGAAGAATACAAACGATTTCTTACCTGTTCAAGACATTATAGGAAAGGTAGGTTCGCTGTTGCGCGAAAGGGAAAGGGAGGTTGAAGGGCTTTATTGCGAGTTTACGGTTGTGTGAAGGGGAAACGTCTCTCTATCGTGTTTTTTTGTGTATGCATTTTTTAGTTTGGTTGCAATGTTTTGTTTCGTTTCATTTTATTCAAAATTATGTGGATTATTGAGTCAATTTGACTTATTACATATTGAATCCGGTTGAGTCAAATTCTCACTGAGTTAGGTTTAAAATTGATCTGTATTAAAATTTCAATTTTTTTTCAACCCAACTCGGTTCGAATCTATGGTGGATCAGTTTAGCTCATAGGTTTTAATCCGTTTTGACAACGTTAATCAACACAATTAACAAAGACAAAAGCTATTAAAATTGTTTGTTGATAAATTATAATTATTATTATTGATGGACATTTCTATCAGTACGTTATCATCGTAATTAATAACAGTCTTGTTCCATTGGTAAATTTGTCACCATTTTAGGCGGCAAATTTCCTACCCAATCTAATGAAGTCTTTTTTACATTTAGGGGAGATGAGTAAAAAGAGTAAAAGAAGAAGAAAAGAAGAAGAAAAGGAGGAGGTGGTGGTGGTGGCTCAATGGTAATGTGAAGGCTTGTTGGTGACGTCGATGATGTGTAAGTAAAGGACGCCAGTTATAGTAACAGTAGTTATGGAGATAAAGAAGACGGTGGAAGAGGAAGATGTGTAGGAAGAGGAGGAAAAAAGAGAAAGATAGATGAAGAGGGATGGGACCTCAAGTGATAAAATTGACTTAGAGGTGGTGGTGGCCTAACGACCCACCACACGTGATAATGAAAAAGATTAACAAATAAAGAAAAAAAAAGATAAACAAATGATTTTAGTGACAAATGTTTATCAATAAACATTTACTAATAGATTTATGATTGTCACTATCTATTGACAGATCTAGAAATTTGCTGATAAAATTTATCAACAAATTTTTATTCGATAATAATCCGTTGGTAAACATAAGTTATTGACAAATTTTTGTTATTATTAAAATTTGTCAATATTATATTATCTTCTTGTAATGATATAAATATAAAGACTATTAAATCTATTGTCTTAAGATTTTAGGTTAAAAGTAATGTTCATATTTAAAAATTAAATTTGTATGTTATTAGTGTTGTATATCTCGTTATTTCCTTTAAAAAATTTATAATAAAACATATTTTATAATAAATATTATCTTATATTATGAAGAAAAAAAATGAAAATTGTGTTATGAATGTAAAATTAATGGTTGGCAAAGGTTTTTCTTGTCACAAGAATGCTATCCAACTTAGTTCATGACATTTTTTTAATAGTTCATAAAAAATTTAATAATGGAAGCAACATTTTTGGCGCAATTAAAATATAACGAAGAAAAACCATATTCAATATGATATTTGAAGAATTAGAATAAATAAATAATTGGCACGCTAAACTTTGCATGGTTAGAGACTGTTATGATTTTTAATTATAGGACTTGGAACTTGACAAGTATAATTATTGTAACCTTCTTTTTAGGTCTAATTAGGTTTATTTAAATGTTTGGCCTAACTTTGTGTAAAAGTCTTTCTAATATGCCCATCAACTACAAAATGTATCAATGTATTACAAAACAAACTAATCCGCTATTGGTTAGTAAGGTTAATAACATCGATATTATTCTTTTGAAAATAATAATAATAATAATGAATTATTATTAGAATTAATAGTGCTTTTAGTCTGAAAAGTTTTCAAATATAACTATAAAATAGATCAAGTTGTCAAGTTTTTTCTTTAAAAAAATTTTTTTTAGGTAACTAAAGTTCTAACTTTTTTGTTTAAAAAAGTACTTGGCATGACATTTTTCTAAATAAATAGATCATTAGGAAGCAGATGAAACCGATCATTCTATTTTCATCTTATATAGATAACATATATTTTTATCATTCTCTTATTTAATTATCAAAATTATGCAAATTTTTTAGCCTAAATTATCAGCAATTGGCGTATTTTGCTCATTATAATTTCTATCTTAATTCCAATTAAATTCAGCTACATGTGCCAATAAAGATTCATTAAAATATAAATAAGTAAAATGCATTTCAGCAGCCAGCTTAAGGTTCAATGTACAATGCTAATAAAAAGAGCAAAATAAAAGGGCTACCTATTCCTAACATATCAAAATTGAACAATAACTCTTTAACAAAATTTTAATCCCCTTTTTTGTTAATTAATTTATGAAATAGAAGTGATTAAATTTTTTATATTTTATTATTTTCAATATACTTCCACCAATAGGAAAAAAAAATTATTACATATTTTAGTTGAGTAGAAGTAGTGGGAAACATGAAGTAATAGTAAGTATGAAGAGATTTGGAAAATAAATTAAAGAAATGTTAAGTCAAACATAGCTTTGAGTGTTAAGAATGTTGGCATCTTATAATTACAATACATGAAGAAACAGTATGGGATTAAGACATATTCCTCATTAAATTTTAGGAATCAATACAAGCTATTGAAAAAAAAAGGGTAAAAAGTCCTTCTTACTACGAAGCTGGTTTACCTAATTAGATTATAGGAACTATTATCATCAAAATATGGTTCGCATTTTATTAAAATATTTACCTTCATTTTAAATAAAATCAAATTATAATATATAATCAAAAGTAAATCTAATTTTATAAGTTAATTTTGTAAAATTAACTTAAACTTAAACTCCTTATATAATTAAATATCAAATTCTGTTCTTGACACGAAAACGTTATATTCTTGATAAAAGAAATATGGTAAAAAAAAATTATATTAACTAATTATAAGAGAAAATTACAATATATAAATAAATATGAATTTCATCGTCTTACTAAATCCATTATTTTAATCCATAATTTTGGACTTTTATTTACTTTAGTTTTTTTCTGTAAACATTTATGTCATATTCATCTATATGCAGATGAATTAGGATTGAAGGATGCGACAATATAACAAAAAATAGAGTTTTGTTTTGTCTTATCATATGTTTTTTCTAAATTTGAATGGTGTATTTCAAGACTAAAATCGCATGGAATATTACCAAAAACTAACAAGATAAAAACGAATGTAAAACTAATAAAACAAAGAGAAAATAGGAAGAATGGTGATAAAAAGATATTGACTAATGTGTCGTAACATTCAAATGTTCTATCTTTTTAGTCTAATCTGGTTGACAAAGATTAATAAATAGTTTTTAATTATTAAATCAACATAAAAAAAATTCATGAAATCATTTTATTGTAAACTTTTAGGATTTTAAAATAAAAATAAAATATTCCAGATTAGGTGAAAGATATTAAAGAGAGTGACAGACACTAACCCACACTACACTACCAAAACAATGAGCAAAAAAGAGAGTGAAATTAGTGGAATTAATCCTCCAACTCCACTTTTTAACTCTTAACACAACACTTCACACCTCACTCACTCATTCACTCTCATAACCTTTTCAACCACTCATTTTATCATAACATACAACTTAACCTAATTGGTTGGAGCTAAAACACTACACATATTCATAATATTATCATAAAAATTTTCATATTAATTACTTCAGCATGTTCACTAAAATATTTTCCAAGTAGTTTTAACTTCAGTTACTGCTTATTGGATCTATAAAAGAAAATGTTTACTAAGTAGATATAACACCAATAAGATATGAGTCTAACCAGATAATAGATTGACATCACTTCTTATCAAAAATCTTAAAACAATGAGTTAATGGATCTTCAACCTTATACGGTGTTTTATTTTTTTAATTCTATTCAACATGGGACTTAAACTTAAAACTTTAACAGCACCAAATTAAACCGAATTCAATTGAGTTGTATCAATCTGTGTGATCGAGTTGTGTATGACCGAGCTGTGTTTCTGAAGTTATCATTTCTCATCCATATATGTGAATATGAAGGAGAAAAGTATATTCATCAACAAAATATTAAACAGATGTATCTATTTTTCATGATGATTATAACAGTGAGGAGACCTCAAATTAATAATAACAAACTAATTAGCAGCAGTGAGAAACATGTATTATATGAAACTCCAAATATTTTATTGTAGTGACTAGAAATGAAGTAAATATATATATAAATAGGAGATAGGTAGGTAGGTACTAGTTGTGTAGGGGCAAGTACAATGGAAGCAGCTTGGCATTGCTTATATCCAAAGTCAAATATATGAAAGAGCACACAGAAAAGAAAAGTGGTAAACCTAACACTCACTCCACCTCTTCAACAAAAAGACCATTTTACATAACAACAAACTATCTGTAATAACTCTGCATTTCTTTTCATTTCATAATTCCCACTCACTCATAGTTTATTACACTGCAACTGCTACTTTCAAATGTTTCAGTTCTTAGGTTGTTGTTTGTTTTCAAAAGGTTGTTGTTTTATCTAATCATAGCTGTGAACTCAAAATTACGTGAATAATTAATCACAACACGATAATGTCATATCGCTTGCCAGTGAAGGCTGCGAAGGAACCGGCTTTGACGGCAAAATTCTAATTTACTTCACACACTTATAATATAAAGGAATTATTTCTAAAGAATGTTGCTAACATGCAAACACTGCCAAAGCAATCACGAAATTAAATAATTAAATAATTAAATAATCAAATACATATATAAACTATTATCGATATCGTTTTGAAGGAGTTACTTCTAAGGTATTATTGCCCCCTTTACCAACAATTTTAGAAATATATATATATATATAAGAAAATGGATAGATTTTTGAAGTGGTTATTATTACACGACTTCTGATTATATTTTAAAACACGATTTTGCATTTTGAATTGAATAAAAAAAGATTATTTGTAGTTTAAAATATGATTTCTCTTTTTGAAAAAATAAATCTCACTTCAAAAGTAATTTTAGTTTACTTTTTTAATTGAAATTTTATTTTTTTAATTATGTTTTTAAAACGTAGTGTGTTTATATATACATTAATATCAATTTTTTTTATTAGAAATTATGTTATAAAATATTTTGTAAATGATTGTCGATTTCAAAAATACAAAAATATCTAAGTTATTTGTTCTTCAATATTAATGTGTTGTATATTAATAAATGAAGGTTTAATTAAGTTCAACTTCATAAGTTTTGAAATCTTCGGGTCTCTAATAAATATTTGTATTTTATTAAATTCTTAGTAATTTTAAACTTTTTATGTGACGAAAATTAAGAAATATGATAAAACAAGAATAATCGCATTATTCAATTAACAATCACACTATCTAATTAATAGAAAAAATTAATAATATGAACTCGGTTAAAAAATTTAAAATTTTTAAAGATTCAATATATCACAAAAATTTATTGAAGATCCAATTTAAAATTCTATTTTGAAACTTAATTAAGCCATAAATAAATAAATAATCATATATTGCTTGCAATGATAATTACTTGAAATTGTCATAAAGACTTTGCTTCAAACTTGAAATTGTTATGCAATTTTGTTATTCAATATATTTTTTTTTATAGAGTTCAAAGTTTATGCATTACAATTGTTTTTTTTTATGACATTCAATGAAGGAAAAAGAGCGAACTCAAAAGAATAACTATTTACCTGTTAGAAAGGTATTAATTTGGAAGAAGAATGATATTTTTGAAACCCAAAAATATTTTACATTTATTTGATATTATTTTCACTACCTTTTACTACTTTTTTTTCTTTAGAAATACCAAAATTCGTTTTTTTTTTACCATTTTACATCTGAAAGTGAGTTGTCAAATGTTGTTTTCTTTTTGGTCAAAACCAACCCTTAACACTCCTTTATATATAAACAAGTAATTATTTCATATAATCTTTATTGAAGTATAGTCTCTGAGACTTTGTTTACTGAGGAATGAATTTAGATGAATGAGATGAGTTATAATTTTGATTATTCGAATAAAAAAAGAAAAGATGAAATGAAAGCAGAAAATGGACATTGAAATGAGACACCAAGAAGTTTGAAAGTTAAAAGCAATGAAATGATTAAGTTGAGCGATGTTACGTTGTATGGTAGTGGGACTTAACTTAATGAAGTGGAAGTGACAAAAGTAGAGAGTGAAGTGAAGTGAAGACAAGGCAAGTAGCCATGGCTTACCAAATCCTTTCTCACAATAACATTGACTCACTGCCAACTCCTTATATAATTCACTTCCTTCTAAGCCTTATACTGTTACTGTTATACTCTTAATTAGGTTTTCCCTTTATGCTTAATTTCTTTTGCTTTCACCCATTAATCACATGCATGCATGCCTGCTTACCTCCTCAGAAACCTTTTTTCCATCACACCATCATCAATATATGACTTTAACATGCAAACTAGTCATAGCCAATGCCCATAACCAAACCAAACCACCCATTAATTAATTTATTACAGACAAAAACAAACTGCTTTTACCAAAGACAAATTGCCAAACCAGTTGCCTCCTTCTCAAGGTGCAAACCCTCGTGTACTTAATTATGGTTAGATGCTTTTGTTTGATTAATTTATTCTACATGTAAGAATAAGATGCGATCACACAAAACGTTAATTAATGAGGCTGCAAAATGGCCACATGGCATGCTGATCTAGAGTTTAGGTGGAAGATGCATGCAGAATCTTAACAAAATTGAGATTAAGAGAGAAATACATGGTTCAAGAAGTCTCGTATGGACTATAAATAAGACCAATTTATAATATACAGATGAGTGTAAACCTCATTTTACAAGTTGATTTTGTAAGATTGAGTTAGACTTAAAGTTTATCTTATAACTTATTTTATTTTTGTATAAGATTATACTACCATAATTAGATCTTTTCAGTGTTTAAGTTTTATGTGTATTTAATTATCATATTTTTTGTGTGGCTGGGCTTGAGTTATTTGAAAAGAGACTTAGGAACAGCAACAGTAGTGTGTAGAGTGAATTGGAATTACTGGTAGAGGGTAGTCTGCCAAATACCTACCTAATATTACAAGTTGCTTCCATTCTAAACCGCTAACTAGAAAAAGGTAGTCACTACCAAAGTAGTGATGACTCATGATTAATAATGGTGAAAGACTTTGAATTGATTAACTTTTCAAACCCACATGATTTCATTTTCCTAACAGAGACCTTCTTACACCGTAAACTTGGTAGGTCTTAGCAAGGAAATTTATGACATGCGTCGCTGGGCAGAGTTATACATGATCCCTTCTTTCATACTTTTACATCTCTGGCATTATGAAGAATTAGTTGCAGTTTTTGTTCTAGTGAATCACCAAATATGAAACTTAACTAGTAAACTCCACTTGCATTTTTACCTAAACCTTATAAAACTATACGCCACATTAAATCATTTCTCCCTCGTCATGATATATGAGCAGATAAGCAAACCCCATCTACATACATGCTACATATACATACGAGCCCGTTAATACAACTTGTCTGTTCAGGTTTTATTTTTTGTTTGGGTACTTTACTTTGAGAAGTAAACAAAGAACATATTCTTGTAATCACACAATGCAACTTTATTTCATGTTCGGTAGTCTTGTTTCATCAGCAAGTAATGGGAAATAGTGTGAAAGACCAACACGATATATATTTAAAGTTCTGCATCCAATCTTATTTCAGTGGGATGGACATTGCGTCTTGCTCCAACTTCAAGAAAATCATAACTGTTTGTAGCAAGAAAGTATACCATTCCAGACATATTTGGGCCAAATAAGATGAGAAATGTAAACCGTGCAGAAAATAATTAGACCAGCACTCTTACTGCTACCATGTGTGATTACAGAGTGCAATGACATTGTCGTTGCTGAACCTTCAGCTTTCTGAAGGGGGAGACCAATTTTACATTTACCTTATGTGAACCACTTTTACAAGAGAAGCAAGCAAGTTCGTGTGTCTATTTGTTTACTAGTTATTATGGGCTTGACAATAAGTTTCTTACCATGAATCATCCAGCATTGGAAAACTAGCCTATAAAGCAACAACGCAGGGCAGTTTCTTCCTGCACCTGAATACTCACTTCTTGTACCTTTCAACTTTCAGGTTGATCAATCCCACAAGTAAAACTACAGTCCAAATCAGTGACTTCTGGATTGACGAATCCACCAAAGAAAAAATATATTGGTACGAGGCGAGCGACATATATCAACTAAAACACACTTCACTGATGAATTACTTTATCTTGGTTGGGAAAAAAAAACAAGAGAAATCTCATCTTCGTAGCCTTGAAAGCACAATACACGTCTCAACTGAATATGATGAACATATAGAATCCCTTGCAGCATAGCTTCACTAAAGAGCTAAAAGGGACATGGGTAAAAGAGCTTCATTTGATCCCGTCCCCAGGACCAAAAGTAAAAGAACATTGCACACAAGTAACCAGTTGATGCACTTGCACCATTGACATAGAATATCAACATAAATTATTTGTGAAGCAGGCAACAAGGACTACAGAAATCAATTTCATTGGGGGGAATAAACACCTGACCGCATGATGAATTTTATTAGGGTGTGCACACCGGTGAAGGACTGATATGTTTTCAAGATTCATTTGCGCACTTGTCTTTTGATGGACATAATGCTTTATAGTTTACATGGCGACTGAAGAAAGCAAACAGCGAGTCATCGTGCTTCACGGGATGGGGGTAACCCAAAGAAAGAAAAAAAAAACATCATCGGAAAAATAACACGACTAAACATTCGCTCTACTAATTATGCTGGAGTCAAACCAACCACACCTGCAAACAAGCAACCACAACACATTATCACACAGGATAAGCATAAATTCAAAAATTGGAGTATAAACATTATGAAGACAGCAGACATATAAATAAGCTATAACTTTTGAAAATTGGATTGTTGAATAAACTTCTCAAAGTTACCAGTAATGGCAAATATATTAGCTTCACTAATTCAAAAACTATTTATTATATTTTGAGTTTATATGTAAAAATAGATTCATTTCATATTTGAGGTTAATTGTTCTACAAATACATAATTTCAATTTAAAATAATCATCATGAGCGGGGGGCAGGGTGACAAAGGTGGGGGGAGGTTTAAATTTAATTTGAGTGAAAAATTTAACTACTAATAATTCAATGAAATACTCTTAAAAAAAAGTCACATCAATAATAAAATGTCACCGTGATAAGTTTTCTACTTCTCTGTTCAATTTGGTAGTGGATAGCAGTATTAATCTACACTATAGATCAGGAGTCAGCTTATTCAACAGACTCAAGTGCACAACTTTTGAAAATTATATTACAGATAGTCTGTAAATCATGCATTACTTATCAAAAAACCAGTTTGTAAGCAAATCAGTGTTATAGAAAATAGTTCATCTTAGAGCATTGAAGCAAAGAGTAAACCAAACAACATAAATATAATTATGTTGGATTGGAAGAATAGAAGAACATGAAAAGGATAGATCAGTTCTAGTTCATAATTTTTTTCATACCACATGCTAATCTTCCACCAGCATTTCCAGTTGTCAAACTAAGTTCATGACCCCCTGCAAATGTAAAAGCAAACGCAGATAAGACAAGCAAAAATAATCCAGCTATGATTCATACACCGTGCCCATACTACACAAGATTCCAATCGCAATGTGCGATACAAAATGCAAGATGAAAAACCAATGTCATTCCCAGGTCCTTCCTCCCATTATACATACATACTCGGTACTGTTTATTTCGGTAATGTAATTGCTGAAGTTAGTGAAAGTAATTTTTGTCCACAGCACAGGGATCCAAATGCAAATATAAATAAATATTAAAATGAAATAACTAACCCTTTCCAAGATCATCCTCAAGCTCATGAACCACCAAGGCTCTTCCAACTACTGAATTGGGGCCAGCGAGTGGTATCTGCATGTTTGATGCCAAACATACAACACAATTAGCCACTTTCAATTCAATGTGGAATTATATCGTTCAAAATGGTTTAAAATTATGACTGACGAGCATAAAAACCATGATTTCAGAGATATGTATCAAAAGAACAAGTATCGTGTTAAAATACAAATTAAAAAGAGAACCTGATTATCCACGATTGAAGCCTCTGCAACCCCTATATTTCAAAACAAAGGACAACAATATACATAACCAGGTCCAGAAAGCAGTTCAATATAGAGGAAGACAAACGAGAAAAGAAAGAAGATATACCATCTGCATTAGCAACTATGTTTCCCAGGTCACCCGCATGACGGATTTCATCCTCAGGAGCACCATGTGTCAATTTTTTAGGATTAAAATGTGCTCCTAAAAGACATTCAAGAAGTTTAATTGAACTGGACCACGGCAAGAAAAGAAAGCAGTGAAGCAAAAAATGGAAACAAAGTTCTAGCTGCCTAACCTGTCGAAATACACCCATTTGTGGTATCACCATACTCATGCTGCAAGAAAAATTGATAAAAGAGTTTACGAAGAAAACAATTTTGAAGGAATGGCCATGAAGTAACAAGGTAAGCAAACACTCACAAGGTGAAAACCATGAAGCCCCGGAGTAAGGCCAGTAATGCGAACAGTAACCGTTGTTGGGCCTACTCATTACACACAGATAGGTAGTTAGAGACACGTGAAAAGTAGCAACTGACATTCACACATGACGAAAGGCTAATTTGAAACATCCACTCACTTCACTTCTGTCTCATTTTCATCCTATTTTTCTTCATATCTTTCTCTTCCCAACACTATCCGCTGCAAAATGGGGGAGAATGTTTTACTTTCTCACTTCTCATCTTTTCTCTTTATTTTTTGCCTTGTCCGGAAAAGTTATCCCATAATTACTTATTAGAGAAGAAACTAGAAGTGAAAATGAATGCGCTTCTCCACTAGGCTAAAATAAACTTGTGTACTTAACTCTTACGGAAACTCTTCTACTTAACTTCTTCAAAAGCTGAGATAAGCTGATTTTAGCTTATTAAAGAAATTCAATTCATTTTATTTCCTTGTTTCTTTCAATTCAGATAAATTTATTCAAACTATAAAGAATTTATAAAACTACAATTCCTCAAGCGAAGAAGAGTCCTTCTCTTGTATAGTTATATTATGCTCTTTTGGTTACACCAGTTTCAGAAAACCAAAATGTATCAATTTCTTTCTTCACACTTCAATGCTTGCTCAGACATAAAACAGGTCAATACTCAATTTGATATCTAAAAAATTGAGGGGTTAGTTGATAGATCCTGAATACTTTTTTCATATAAATGAGTCCGTAAAAAAATTGAACTACTAATAATTCAATGAAATACTCTTAAAAAAAGTCACATCAATAATTAAATGTCACCGTGATAAGCTTTCTACTTCTACCAGACTCAGTGAGACATGATAGAATGAGAATAAAATGCACAATTCCTTGAATAACTCATCGCTTGTCACCATTGTATTCATTTCGATTTCAATCAAACTAATTGTTACAAAGAGGAGAGGACAAACCATCGTCTTCTTGTGTTAGGGTGGCTACGCCTTCGACGGCGGAGGTTCCCTTGAGGACGGCGACGGCCTTCTTGGTGGCGGCGAAGACGGTGAGGGTCCTCGAGCGCGAAAAGGTTAGGGATTGGGGAGTGAGCTTAACGGAGACGCCGGAGAAAGATGACCGGAGAAGCGAGCTGGGTTGGAACGGCGACGGAGCGACGACAGCGTTGGCTGCCATTGCTAGATGCATTGTGACGGAGAGTGAAAAGAGGTTTAGATGTTTGTGATAATGCTACACGGAATGTGAGTGAATCTGTGGTTAAAAGCAAATTATAATCCTCTTCATCTTATAGTGCATCGCGCACACTCGCTCTGGCACTTCTTTTGTTTTTTCATTTTTTTTTTGGCTGCTTCTGAAATTTAGTACTATTTCCTATCCGATAGAAAAAGTAATAACTATGTAGTATGTAATAAATATAATTCCTATATATTCTTTTACAATAATTATCTAACCTCAATTATTTTCCTTAAAAAACTTACTCTAAGAAAAAAAAAATGTTCTTTTGATAAATTTTACGAAAATAACTTTCTTTTCTCTTCTCAAACAATCCGAGAAAAGTGTAATACTTTTATGCTGTTTATCTTCATTATTTTCTCTTCCATCTCATTTCTATCGAAACAAAGGACAGATGAGATAATTGTGTAAGTCAGCATAAGCATTTCCTATTATTTAAAAATAATAATTATTAGTATAGTGTAACAGTCTGATTAACTCAAGAATCGGACAGTCTATTAGTCTACCATTTTATATTAATCGGTTAAAAAATCGATCCATCGTATTAAAAGCAAAATTAAAATTAAAAATAGTTATAACAATCTTAAGTTATATTATTATGATTTGGACCGTAATTAAATAATTATTAATTAAAAGTTTACCTCAAAATTTATAAATATAGATTTGTAATATTCAAGTAATTAGTTTCATAATATATTTATTATTAACACTATCGAATATTCACTTACTTGGAATGTCTTCTACAAAAAAAAATTCCGGTTCGACCAAACAATAATTATAAATGAAAAATTTAACTCAAACTTGAAGAAATAGACAAAATAGACTTACCATGGAACCCTTAAACTAAAACACTATTTGTTAAAAATAAATTAATAGAAAGTTAGTTAGATATAACTTTGAAATTTTAGATGAATGTGGCAGTAGTGACAGAGATTGTCACATCAAGTGCGATAGCAATTTTTTTATACATTTGGGATAACAATTTTAATTCAAGTTTGCAACGTGCTGGTGCAGCATTATTAATATTACAGTTTTAAGAACTGATAAACAGAAGCGTACACACACATACTACTGATATTGGTTCTTAAAAATTGATAGGGCTATTATCTCAAAATAATTAATTATTAGTTACATATCAATGCTCATAGTTAGCCACTACCCATGTATCAAAAAAAGTTAACCACTAACCAGCACTTAGATATATTATCACATTGATTATAGATTATAGATTTTCATGACTAGTCATAATAGCTCTATGTCTCTGCAACCTTAGTTGATTACAGCTTAAAGTTTATAGATTGAAAGAGTCAAGCATTAAAAATGGTATGAATTCAAAGCCTTGCTTCACAAAAGCTTCACACACCCAAATCCTCATGTTGTGCAGGTTAATTTCTGGCTCAGAGATTTTCACCTGTTTTCAACACATCAATATGATAAAATCAGTAAACAAAAGTTACAACTATATCCTAAATTTGGAAGTAAAATTGAAATTCTTTTCTCTTCCAACTTACATTCAATGAAAATGTAAGTTGAAAACTGTTACCAACTGTGGATAAGTTTGAATTCTGAACATGAAAGCCTGTCAGAGACTCTAGAGCTTTGTACAATGAGGCAGCCACCCCTTCTCCTTTGTTGCAAACTATTTTCACATAAAACCCTTTTGCATCCACTTGAAACATGTCCATCTACACAGAGAAACATTGAAGATATTACAATAAAGGGCAGGGATCAAGTAAAAACTATCTACGGAGTTAGAAAGATTTTTTCCAGAAACCTGGATTATCTTCTTGCGTATTGAAAGGATGTTATTGGTAAATTCATCCTTCATGGGATTTTCAACTGATCCTTGATAGTTTTTAGACAGCAGTAAGGAAGTTTCAAGTGCTTCAACCTCAGCCTTAAGCATGTTGGCTTGTGCTTGAAGCTCGTGCATATATGAGACAGCATCTCCAATTATAGAGGCCTTATCCATCTTCCCACACAATCAATCATACATGTTTGTACATCAGTAAACTTGAGTTTCAAAAATGTTGAACATGTCACAATCAGGTTTCTTAGGTGAAATTTTCTCTCAAGTGTGAAGTTTTAATGTAGTAGTAGAGACACCTACCTTAGTTATGAAGGGAACCAAAGATCTCAATGCATAAAGCTTTTCCTTCATTCTGTCTCTTCTCCTCCTCTCAGAAATCAGAGTTTTGGATCTGTCAGTTTTTGGTTTTGACTTAGTAGGTGTTGTTGTTGTTGTGCTTGTTGTTGCATATGAGTGCTCCATATCATCTTCCTCACCTCCTCCTCCTTTGGCTTCCCCATCAAAACAAGAGGAGTTAGGTGCAGAATTTGAATCATAGACATTCATAGCATTACTATTGCACTGATCATATGGGATTGCAGGGTGTGGCAAGAACGAGTTATCAATGAATGCTTCGTTGATAAGCTCAGAATTGAAGTCACAAGTAGCATCTTTCTTCTCCAAATGAATGAAATTGATCAAATGATCTAAGTTAGGATCTTCATCAAAGTCGTGTAGCTCAAAGTCATCAATGTGCAGTAGAGTCTCTTGATGAAGATAGCTTTTGTCCATGCTTTAGACATGGTGAGAGATATAACTGCAATATATAGATATTTCACACCATTAAATTAACGTTGCAACAGCATGCTGTCCATTTCAACATACTGCTTTTAGTTATAAATGGTAGTAATAATTTAATGCAATTATCATTAATATATAGAGAGATAATGCTAGTACTGCACAAGTGCTACATAAAACTAAGTTCAGAAAATGTTAAATGCATAGTTAATTACGTAGTCACAGATTGCATTTTCATATCATGCTGGTTAGCATATATAACGATGATGTATTATATTACTCTTAATTTAGCGAGTGATGCTGTCGTGAATGAATACATGAGCTGAATGGTGTAATTAATTAAAGTTATGTTATATGGTCACTTTCTGATCATGAGCACTCCTGCTTAATATTATGTGTGTGTGAACAGAATCTGATGGGAACAAGATGACGCTATTCCTCACGTACTTTATTAAATTGTGTAAAATTAAATATAATAAAATTGGTAACATGTGTCTTTAGAAGATTAGTTCAAGAATCAAATATTGAAAAGTTTATTAATTATGAACAATTGTTCATATATACTACTGTTGTGATTTTATCAATAGAAAATTGTTGTGGAGGAAAGGAAGGGATAACAATACAAAAGGATGCTGTCCTACATGCAAGCGTTGGATCCAACTTTATGAAAAAATAATTTTTAATTTTTACATACATACATATATATATATATATATATATATATATATATATATATATTAATTGTTAGATCAATATTTACAAAAATAAAATATAATTGATAATTAAGATGTAACTATTTTTCCTTGTAATATGTATCACGATTTTACTTAACGTCACTATTTTTATGTGTTCTATCAAAATAGTCATGCAATGATATGGATAACACTAATATGTATAGGAGACAACATATCTTAAAAATTATTATTACCCTAATCAGGTTTAGGTAACCAATAATGTTATTAACAAATAACTCTCGTGTAATAATCATCATGATTCACACAAGACATTTTTTTCAATCTTTTTGTCTATTTTTCCTGTTATTTATTTTATTAAATTTTAATAAGAGATAATATTTTATTTGTGTTGATTCCTTGAATAAAAAATATAAACGATATTAACTTATGACAATACATAAATAAATAGAAAGAAAAGGAAATAATAGAGGTTTTATAGTTTCGGTAAAAAAAATTGAAAGTTCTTATTTTAACGTGCAAGTTTATTTATTGGAAATTTAGGGGATTTAAATTAGTGTGAATTTAGTGTCTCTTAGGAAGATACTCCTACCCCCTTCCCTTATAGTAAAAAAGTTTTACTTTTTTGTTTATCTCTTTCTCTCAATAATCCTTATTTCTTGCTCTATAATAAAATAAAAGTAAAAAACGATTATATAAAGAAATGAAAAAAGAATGATAAATGAATATGAAAACAGAAATTATAAATGATAAATAGACTTGGTTATGTAATACTAATTTACAATTTATAAAAAAAAAACAGAATTATAAATAGAAAATATATAATAACACTGTAATTAATAATAACATAATTATACCTCATTATAAATAATAATTATAGTACCTATATTGATTATAATATATGAATACTATTCTAATAGATATAAATTTAAGTTATTCAGAACAGAGAGACTTAATGAATTTGGTTGAATCATAATATTTAATATATCTAATAGATTAAAAATAAAATAAAAAAGAAAATAATCAACATTTACAGTATTCATTAATGATATAAGAATGAGATGCTTAAGCAAAATCATATTATTATTTTTATTTGTTTAAGGATACTTGCAAAAGCCACAATATTTTTTGATTAATATTACGCTCACTTTAGGAGAAGTGTTGTATTTTCAAAGGTTAAGTCAATGCTAAGGGAGAATCACAATTAATATAACAATAAAGGGACACAAACATAAAGAATAATTATTTATATGTACTATTTTTAATGCTTCTATATATCTAAGAGCCTTTGAAGAAGAGTCTACTTTATTGTTAACGTTGATTGTTTAATTATTGTTTAGACATTGTAAATAGTTTTATATGCTTATATAATTTAAAAGTATAACCTTGGATAATTTAGAATTGTATAACTTTATTTTGAATTTAAATATTACATTAGATTATCTTTAAATCTCATAGTTTGATATAATTCCAAATTCTATTATAAATTATTTAATCTAAATTCTTATTGTTTAGTGATAATGATTAGTTTTGTATACTTATTGTTTGATTGTTTATATAAACATAATACATGATTGGGTCAAGAGATTTTTAACCCTTTTTAATATAGGATAATGATACTTTGACAACATTTTAACATCATCTACATGTCATTTCGTGATTGGTCCATTTTGGTGTTTATAATTATTATTATTGGTTGTTGAATAATTTTGGACCAATCACATAATATGTTAAAATGTTGTCAAAAAAATATTGTAAAAGTATCATTATCCTTTAATATAATTAAAAGCCATCTAACATTAATTTAAATCACATCATTAAAAAACATATATTAGACTATATAATTTAGAATGACGTCCTAAATTATATAATTCAAAATTACATAACTTTATTTTGAATTTAAATTATCTTTAGAGCTCATGATATTATATAATTCAAAATATTATTGTAAATTATATAATCTAAAACGGTATTTTAAATCATAGGTTGAATATATTATAATAATATTATGTTCTTATTTTTATATAAAAAAAATCAAGGTCCTCTGGCTAACAGCACCCGTTACATTCCCGGTGGCAATGAATGTTTAGGTTAGTTTTGGGCAGAAGAGTTCGGTTGAGTTTAGAAGGAGAATGGTGGTCGTCGGCGGCGGCGGCGGTTTCAAAACCATCCCTGTGCCGCCTAAATCTATTGTATTAATTAAGGCTAATTCCTTTCTCCGTCTTCCTTCTTCCCCCACAATGCTAATGGCAAATCATTGTTCTTTCTGTAGGTCTTCTTGAACCAATGGTGGCTTGTGAAGCAACGCAATGGTTTAGCCGTTGGAGGGGTTGCTTCCGTCGGGTGAGTTTTTTTTTTTCTTTTTTCTTTTCTAATTCAAATTTTTTCATTGCTGGAAATGGAGTAATTGCAATTCGTACGCGCAGGAGAGACAGAGAAAGAGTGTTTACGTCCACCGTCATTGCGGAAAGAGAAGAAGCCAATGTCGTACGTACTCAAGATGACACCACTATTATTTTCCGTGGTTTCGTCGACACCTCTCGTTCATCTCAGAGTGGCGTCCCCTTAGAGGTATTCAACATCCTAACATCAAAATGAATTCAAATTGAACATCCTAATAATCCTATTGATGGGTATAAAATTTAAATTCAATCTCTTTTTTGCCAGGTTTGTCAACACTTCCTGGTTGGATTTCCATACAATTGGAGCACGTATTCTTCAATTGATAACATAGAATGCGAATGTAACAATAGTGAAAAAGGAATCCCAGTTGAAAGCCTAGCCAATGTTGAAAGCCTAGCCAATGTTGAAAGCCTAGCCAATATTGAAAGCCAAGCCAATGTTGAAACCCAAGCCGATGGTAAATCTTCGATCGGTATGTATGATTCCACAGGCCCTTCTGGAAAAAACATCGTTAAAACTCAAATTTCGGCCAAGAAAAAGAAAGCTGTTAGAGAAAAGATAGGGTTGGATGCAAGTAGGATGGTAACGAGAAGCATTTCCAAAAATAGTCAATCAATGCCCAAAGAAGACGGGAAAGCTCCAATAGCCAATGTTTTTTCTCAAGTTAGGAGATCTCCCAGGCTAAATAGTTGTAAATAATTATCTCTCATACTGAAGTAGTGTTGGATAGTGAAACTTGTGAACATAGTTTGCTATATTATGCTCTGTTAGTTTATTTGAAGTGTGTATTATTGACGTGAAGGTTTCGATGCATTATATTTCATTCCATTTTCATTCAACGTCCCACTCTTTACTCAACCCATTCTTAACCTTCACATACACATTCTCTACTCTCTAAGCCATGCACTAACTCTACTGAGTAAACCACTTTAATGGTCATTCACTGTTTGTGTTCTAGTTAATTGTCTTCCCTCCGCCAAAAGCTCTCCCCTCTTTTCCATGGACATGACTTATGACCTTATAAGCTCTGTTAGTTTATTTGAATAAGCTTCACCGCAAGTTTATTAAATTAATTTAGCTACACACTTTCGTGTATTGTATTCTTATTAATTAAGTGGTTAACTAAATTATTTACCCGAATGCAACCTTTATATGTTGTCTTGAGTTCTTGTGTAATATATGCTAAATGGGTAAAAAAGAAGATAAAAGAACAAAATTATTTTATGCTCGATTGTGCTTGTATATCCTTAAAAGTAGGTAGTTTCAGTAAACTTTATTTTGTTTTTTTTGTTTTCCTCGGGCTAAACATAATCAAAATAATTATAAAATGGCAATTGTATAATTACAACAACCACAACATAGTTTTATTCCACTGAGTAAGCTCTTCACAACATGAATTACAGGGTTCCATTTTGATAGTTTTACTTATTGACAACGGTTTTTGTGCTGCAATAATGTAAACCAATTGAAAGCACAACTGGTCTCGAAATTTTGACATGTTATATCCGGAGCTTCATGTGGATTCTTCATAAAATGTAAGTGTTGTTCAATGATTGCTAATGTCTTGTTTTTATGAATTTGTGAAAATACTGAGAGCACTGAACCTGTAATCATCTGCCTATTTAAAACTTTGTGACAATTCCAGCTAGGGGCAGCTTCATGAAGTACCCTTGTTTTGAATTTATCATAGTGGATGTATAAATTGTCATGGATTAGCTGGAGTGTATCTAAATTGTAATGAAATGTGTCTAAAATGAAACTCGGCGTGTTTGTTGTGTATTTGGAACTGTATCAGAATGATTATCCAGAACTCTATTTGGACATATGATGTTATCCGGAAATTCTGTCCCAAAACTGATTATTGTTATGCAATTGGTTGGCGATGCTTCCAGGAAGACGAGCTCATGTTGGTTTCAGTGCTTTTTAGAAGAGCAATAATTGTGAGTTTGAGCTTTCTCCCTATTCTTTGTAGTCTTGGTTATTCAATCATCATTGGATTTTTTTTTTGGCTCTTTAGTAGCTTAATGTTTGTGTTTTCTCTTAACCTTTTGTGTTTATTTCGTGGGAGTGGTACGAAACGGTGATAAAGAAATGGATGATGTTCTAAGATGCACCGATAGCTTACTCATCTTCTGTTGTTTCTAATCTAATGAAAATATTACTGCAGTTTTTTATTAGCGATTTGATAAAAACTTGCTGCAAAGCCATTTGGGTACCTTCGGCAAAAATCAGAAAACCTGAGAAGGCTAGGGCATTTGGGAGGACGTAAGGGGTATTTTCATTTAATTTGGGATATTTGTGAGTCAATAACATTTCATATGATCAGTATCAATCACATTTCATATGTTGTATTGCATCCATGTTTGGTATCTCTTAGGTAGTGTGTAGTATTAAGAATACGTTAACATTCCTTGAAAAGTTAATTTGTGAATTAAGGAGAATAGATTTTCTTTCAGAAATGAAAGTAAAACTTTCCTCAGAGATTGCGGTTCAGCCTGCTTCCGGAAAGTTGTTGATGCACCTTCATGAGTAGATTTTGGCATTGCTGCTCCGCAGACACATGGTTGAAGCTCCACTTTTGTCGTCATTTTCAAACAAAAGGATACATTACATAGTGATGTTAACTCCAGAGGAGGGTTTAGACGAGGGTGGATCTCTCTACTCAAATTCCACAAACTCAAGAAGGTTAAAGAAAAACAGCTCTTAAAGGTTTGGCGTAGCTTAGAAAGGGTTTTTTTTTATGTGTTTGTTTAGGTTGCAGAAGCTTGGGTTATGAGTAGATACGGAGTTATGGCTGGGTTTAATTAAAAAATGTAAAAAGATTGATTAATCAATAAATAGAAAAAAAAATCTAAAGAAAACTCAATTAAAAATACTCAACTTAATCGACTCGATTGAAACTCATATCTCATTAATTAAATATCAATTATGATAGATGAAATTGAATTAAGGAGAATAAAATAAAATATCTTTGTTAATGGTAGGATATTTTGTCAATTCGGCGTCGTGCTAAATGCTAAGTGACAGTAATAATTCACACATGTCAGTTTTTATATTTAATTTAACTTTTATATTCATTATTTTTTTTAATTTAGTATTATTTTTTAAAAATTAATCCGTCTTTTTCCAAATTTTAAAATTAAAACAAAAGTTATAGGAGTAAAACTAATATCAGTGATTTAAAATTTTACGAGATTAAAAATCATATAAAATATTAAATAAAAATAAAAATTAAATTAACACATTTTACAATGTTAAGAGATATTATTGTAATTATTAGTATGATAAAAAGACACAGAAAATAAAATCTAAAAAATAAAAATATAATGTTGTACAAAAATAATATATATATATATATATATATATATATATATATAAATTTGATAATTTTATTTTATATTTGATTAATATAATGTTGTATGAAGTTTTTATTTAATAGTTAATGTGTAAAACCCTGAAAATGACATCTGGAAAGGAGGGACAGATGTCTCAACCAAAAGAGATTTAACATTTTATAGAATTTTTCAAACTACAGCTCATCTCATTTTCTCATAAATCTACATCTCTCCAAAAACTCAAACCTCTACCTTTTCTACTCTTTCTCTCTAGAAATTCTTCATCCTTTCATTCTTTTCTTCAACCAGCCTTTGTTTAAGAAATCTAGGAGTCAAGATCATTGTCTTTCACCGGTTAAAATCAAGCTTAGAGTTGGTAAGTTCATCTTCTTCTTAGAAATTCTATTTTTCGGACACATGCAAGCCAAGTTTCTGACATCTTCTTCTTCTTAGTTCTGATCATTTTTCTGGTAATTTGGGTTGGTATTTCCTCACCAATTGGTGAAATATAGGTGTTCTTGGGATTTTCTGGAGAGGAAGCAAAGTCTAGAAAAGAATAATCGTTGTTCGGTACGGTCAAGAGGTAAGGGAACCTAGCTAATTTAATTACTTAGTTTTGATGTATGAAACTGTTGTTGATGTTGTTGCATGTATGTGAAATTGAATTGTTTGATGTACGGTGATTTTGGGTGTGGACTGTTATATGCTATGTTCATGAGGTTTGGAGTTTCTGTATGATTATGGTTTAGTGGCCGAGTGAAATTGGTAAGGGTTGGGTGTTGATTATAATTCTGTAGATATTCTGCAGAATTAGGTAATTTCCTGAAGGTCTTTAATTGACCGTTCGGTTTCTATCTGGTGCTAGGTCTTAACTGAGTTCTGCTATTGTGAATTCTCAGTTATGACCGCTCGGTCTAGTGTTGATTTTTTTTCTTATTTAATATAGTGTTTGGTCTTGTACTAGCCATTATGCTAGTGAGAGCACTCGGTCTTGTATTAGCTGTTATGCTAGTGAGAGCGCTCGGTCATGTACTGTCTTGGTAGTGCTTGGTCTTGGACCAGCGCTCGTTCGATATAGTGCTCAGTTTTGTACTAATATTTATGATAGTGTTAGTGATCGATATTATTGAGTTGTGTGGTCTCTTATGAGCGCTCGTTCTCATACCAGTGCTCAATATCGTACTTGTACTAAGTTAATAGTGTTCGGTCTAAGCCAATATTGTTCGTTCTAAATCATAAATGCATGATATAAGTTCAAGTGTTCGACTCCTGCTTGAGTCTTATTCTCTAAATGACCGCTCGGTCATGTTCTCATATTGGGAGTACTCTCTCGTTCGGTCTTATTCATAGGTTATGTTGATCTTTCACGTTAGGTCTTGTTCAAAGGTGGGATTATTGTTTTACTGTTATGTGTGATATTTATTTAAAGATGTGATGGATGAGGAAATATGTTGTTAATGAGGTATGGTATTTAAAATGTGATATGAATGGAATAGTATGAATATGAAGAAGTATGATGTGATGGATGTGAACGAGTGTTCCAAGGAGGAATATCTCAGAAATGGTTATGGAATTGTAAAGTATGAATATGGTCAGACTAAGCTCTCGTTCATCCTGACATTCCAATGGTCATCGAGTCTCAAGTAGAGAATGGTGGCGCATGTGGTGAGAATAGCAGGAGGCCTGGTTGCGTATAGCTTGGGGTTCCAGCTATCGGACTAAACTCATGTGTAGACTTGGGTTTCCAGCTACAGTGAGGGATGAAGGGCTAACCTCGTGTGGCGGCTTGGGTTTCCAGCTATGGTAATTCTGATGGTTTTCCAAATTACCTTTCCACGAGTGCAAGAATGTCGTAGCTACATAATTCATACAGTCCGGACAGTTAGAGTAAAGTGAACAGTCATTGCATGCATTATTGTATGATTATGGTTGGAAATGTATGATTGATTGTTGCAAGATGAACTTATTGATTTATATCAGATTTATGTGAGTTATATTTTTACATAGTTAATTAAATTACTCTAGCTTACCCTTATTTTCCTGTCTTGTCATGTTGTCCGTTCGGTCGTCCTTGTCTTTGCGATAATCACCCTGTGGGTGTGAGCAGAAGGTGCAGAAGCTTCTCTGAAGCAGGCACTGGCAGAAGAGGATGGTCTCCGCTAAGAGTAAGACCGTTCGGTCTTGACTTTGTTTTGGTATTTAGTATAGGACCGTTCGGTTAATACACTTCTTGTATGACCGATCGGTCTGCCCTTTTGGGTTGTATCAATGTAGGTTTCTGTAAAGTTTTTAATTTATGGTTATTTTAGGATAACTGTAAGTTAAACTTTATTTCCGGTAATTGTTCTATTTTTTATTGTAATTGTAAGTACTCTTGAATATAGTTTGCAGCTATATTTTTTTGGATGTTACATAATGTGATTTTTATATTTTATGCAATTTTTTAATCTCTTCAAATTTTAAATTAATGGTTCCACTCTTTTTTTATAATTTTATTTCAATTTTAAATCAACTCAAACCTTAATTTAAAAATATTTGATGAAAATATTAATATAATATTTGTATAAATATTAAATTTGGTTTCAATTTTAAAAACGAAAAAATTACTCTATTTTTTTTTAAAAGACAAAATTAAACAAAATTATTAAATATAGAATCCAATTAAATATAAGGTCCTGTGAAGCTAAATCTTTTAATTAAGAAAATAAAATAAAAACAAAAAAATTACGACATTTGATATAAAATATACATCAAATTAGTATTTAAATTTAAAAAATAATCATTTTATTGATGTTGATGATATAAAGATTTCATATCAATGAATTTTCTTTTTCTATTTATTAAATATTATAATCATAATAAATTTATCTGGGTAAAATGTATTTACTTTATTAATTAATTTATTATCAAATTATACAAATTTCCTAATATAATAAGATATATATTTACCAGGTAAATACAAAAATAAGTATAATGTATTTTTTATTTAATAAACTAAATATGAAATGTCTCTGTTTGATATTGATAATAAAGTACATTTTGAATTCGTAATTAATTACAGTTTTTCATTATTAAACTAACTTAAATTGTGATTTCATTTAATATAAATTATGATGTAAATATTAACAATTTAAATTGTACTATATTGTAATTTAAATTAGACATGCAATCATTTCATCCGCATAATCATACTTAATTATTTCTATAATTACTCTATTCAATTTTTGTTTTGCAATATCTCTTACATCAAATAAATAAAGAATATATTAAAACACATTTGAATGAATTTATTTGTTTACAACTTTTTATTTACAATATTTAATGATAAATTAAATAGTTTTTCAGGTTTTAAAACATAAGAACACGTGTCACGTGGTGAATATATTGGTGCATAAAATTGTTAAAAAGATCTTTTAAGATGTTATAATTTTTTGATTTGTTTCTATGACATTTCGATTTTATTTATTAACTGTAACACGTCCTTGCGTGTAGCCGAGTCAGCATCTGTAGATAGCGTCATAGAGAGAAAAGGTTTTATAGACTTCAATATCAATAATCATAAATTAATGATGTTTTAAATGCAACTTAAATGCTTTCTTACAACATCCTATAAGATATTTTTAATGAAATAATACAAAATATAAGACTTAGAGTCTTAAATTAGATTCTAAATTTCTTATTTATTTATATATATATATATATATATATATATATATATATATATATATAATTGAATAAAATATTTATAAAAATTGAATATTATAAAAAATTTATATTAAAATAAAAATTGTAGAAATATCTTAATAATGATGTGAAATGGTGAAACTTATAAAATTTTAAATTAAGACATGATAAAATAACGTAAAAGATATTTTGATGAGAGTTGCTTAGGGAAATTGAATAAATAATTATTTTTTAAATTTTAAAAAAGTTATAATTACAAAATTCTAAATAAAATATAGTTTTTATTAAAAATATCTTAAATAAATTCTGATCAGAGATGCTACAACATTATAACAAACTAAACAAGTGGATTTTGCCAACACTGGCACACAGAACTATGGAAACCACCGCAGAGGTTGTTTCATCTAATTGTCTTCTTGTATCAGAGTACTCTGAGTCTAACCCCACGCAACTTTCTGTTATGGAACTTGGGATTCGGAATTTTGGGTACTTCTTAATATTTCAAAGATGATAACTTTCTTATCTTCTTCATCTTCTGTATTTGAGAATTTGGTTCGGTTGGGATTTCGTTTCCTTGTTTTGTTTTATGGGAAAAGGTAGAAAAATCTTATCTCGTTTGTGCCATGTTGTTTGAGACAGGTGCACGCATTACAGAAGGAGATGCAAGATCAGAGCGCCGTGCTGTGATGAGGTTTTTGACTGTAGGCATTGTCATAATGAAGCTAAGGTATAGTTTTATGTTCTTCCCAATTTTTCATCGTTCTAGAGTTGTGTTAGTTTAGCAGAAAAGACATACTTATATACATACATGTTTCTTATCCGTTTTTGTTTTTAATTTAATCAGAACTCTGAGGAGGTTGATGTTGTGGATCGTCATGATGTTCCACGCCATGAAATTAAGAAGGTTTGTATGTGTTTACTCACTTCTTGATTTTGAATTGGGTTTGATTCTTTATGGTGATTGTTATCCTGTGACTTAGTAATTCATATGAAATAATATTCCGATTGCCAGAGAATTGTCACTTTCATGTTTAGTAGGATTGCAAGTTCATTAAAGCTCTCTTATATATTTGGATTATTGAGCAAACTAAAGTTCTAATATTTATCTTGTTCTTATCTTATTTTACTCACAATGTAATCTATATTTGATGCTGTTCACTCCCTTACTCCATTCTATTTTGTTGATTTTTAGGTTATCTGCTCTTTATGTGACACAGAGCAAGATGTGAGTCCTATAAAATCTGAATTATGATAATCGAAAGAAAGATGTGTATACTCATAAACATGCCTGCAGCTACTGATCCGATGGTTGTTTTTCATGCTGTCAGGTTCAACAATACTGCATAAACTGTGGAGTATGCATGGGCAAGTATTTTTGTGATATATGCAAATTCTTTGATGATGATGTGAGTTCTCCACTGTAATACAATCTCAGTTGTGATTGTTCTTTTAATTAGTACTATTCTTGATTGTGCAAATTGTGTGAAAAGTTTCTTCAATCTTGCAGACTTCAAAGAACCAATACCACTGTGAAGAATGTGGCATTTGCAGGTAAAGTTCTTCACTCTGTTTGCTGATAACTACATTTCATAGTGTACTGCTCAACAGAATTTGAGTTATAATGTGCTCTATGCAATAACTTTTACAGAACTGGAGGCAAGGATAACTTTTTCCACTGCAAGAGATGTGGTGAGTACATTGCTCCAAATGCAATTGTTTAATTTTTCTCATTAGTGATTACTTAAAATCTACCAAATTATGCTTTAGGATGTTGCTACTCCAAGGTAATGGAAAAGGGTCACCGTTGTGTAGAAGGAGCAATGCATCACAATTGCCCTGTCTGCTTTGAGGTAAAACAAATCACTAGTACTAAAACTGGCTGAAATATTTAGAAAAAATGTTGGATTCTCATTTAGATTACTTCATTTTCCCCGATGCAGTATCTATTTGATACAGTAAGAGAAATCAGTGTCTTGCCTTGCGCGCACACTATACATTTAGACTGTGTCAAAGAGATGGAAAAACATCATAGGTAACGCATTTACATATATATCTATATGTCACCAATGCAGGACTTAAAATTTTTTTTATCGGAAATGTTAGTTATTAGTACTTGTTAATGGGGAGAGTTGAATTCACAAACTCGGACAATCTCTCTTCCAAACTCATCAAACGAATCTAATAACTCTTTAGTATTAGTGGGAAGAGTTGAATCCACAATCTCTCTAACTCGTCTTTCAACTTTACTTCTAAGTCAACCTTATATCTCCCATTGCAGAACTTAAATAGTGTACACCTTTATGAATTTCACCATGCAAAATTCTGCCATGAGCCCATGTTGATATATACCTTGAGACAATCTTCATCATTTAGTAGTGTTATTAATTCTCATTCTTTGAAAACGGATACAGGTACTCATGTCCTGTGTGCTCAAAATCCATCTGTGACATGTCAAGTCTGTGGAAGAAGCTTGACAAAGTGGTATGCAGAAGCTATTTCTTTCTCTTAATATACTTTTTAAGCAGCATATGATTGCATCAATATATTCAGTTATGTAACATTCTCGAATTAAAACTTGTGCTCAGGTTGCCTTAACTCCAATGCCTGAAACCTTAAAAAACAAGATGGTAAGTAACAAGTTCCAATTCTAAAGGTTTAGAGCTAGGAATTAAGGGTAGATATATCTAACTGTATTGTTAAGAAGTGAACTTTAAGTTTAACTCAACCTTATAATATAATCAGGTGTGGATTCTTTGCAATGATTGTGGAGTGAAATCTCATGTTCAATTCCATATTGTGGCACATAAGTGTTTAAGTTGCAATTCATACAACACAAGACAGATACAGGGAACACCTGCTACACCAGGCTCGTCTAGAGTGACAGAAATGGTGATATGAACATTAAGGGTCTCTTGGAATGGAAACAGCTCTTGTTCAGCAGTTACTCAGTTATTGATGACAGAGATCAAATTGTAGTGGTCAAACATAGACAGTTGAGGATAAACTTGGTTTAGGCTGTGTTGTCTTATGGTATTAGTGTTATTAAAGCCTAAGAAACATTTTGGTCTCCTTATCATTGCCACCATGCCATCATTATATTAAAATGATACAAAGATTCAAAGCTCCCAGAGTCAAATTGATGAGTGACTATGAGCTTTTACTTTCTGCATCCACATAATTTCTTTGCGCACCCCCTTAAATTTCTAAAATAACCATTTTTCTCTATATAAAATTTACTTTCAGATTACATTTTAATCTGCACCCTCAGATTACATATTTTCGGAACAAGCTTTCCGAAATGTTGAGTACAAAATTTTCGAAATAAAAATTTTGGAATAAAATTTTCATAACACAATTTCAGAAATAAAATTTTCTGAATGTATGAAATACATTTTCGAATACATATAATAATACCTCCCACATGTGTTTCAGAAAAATACTTTTCAAAACCCATAAAATATATTGCGAAAAGAGTTTTCTTTCGTATTTTCTCTTTTCTTCTTCCTCTCCGGTTCTCCTCTCTTTTTCTTTCTGTACAGCAACAGTGATGATGGAAGTAGTGGTGGCAACGACAATGATAATGTGTTGCAGTAGTGAAGAGTGTTTGAGTCTTTTCCTCTTATTGTGGAGATGCAAATTAGTAATTATGGAAGTGCATGAAGCAATAACCGTGACTGTATGCTTGGTCACCAAATCACCTTTGCTTTCAATTAGATTCCATTTTCCATTCCGAGCTTTTATTCATTTCTGTGACAAACTTTGAGGGTGGACATAGTTAGAAAAACAACAAAGTAGCTTGCTAAGTAGTAAAGGGCATAAATGGAATTGAGATTTTTTTCAAATTCATTTTCTCTTCCCTCAAAACCCAACAATTTCATCTTTTTTGGACGATAACATGTGTCTTCTTACAGAATTGTGGAGGATCTTCATATTAATCAATGGGATTCGGTAAATACATACTTATGAACCAACAAGATTTGTATTATATTGAGTATAAAACATAAAAAAAATTTTGAATTATTGATATATGATAACAAGTGGGTTATCTTTAGAGAGACTAAAGCTAAAAATGTTGAAAGGTTCACTGATATCATAATTTCCCATATAAATTCATTGCTATGTTATATACTAGAACCACCACAATAAGCAAAAATCCAAAAAACCCAGAGAGTATAACGAGAGAGAAAGAAAAAAGCTAAGATTACAAATCAAAGATTACTAGATAAGCATAGTGGCCTACATGTCTTGTGCCTTGAGTAAAACCAAAGATATGTGAATTGCTTAGGTAATGATTTTATGGGTCAGTCAAGATCTCAATAGCCAGACAAAAGCATGAAAGGACTAAGCCTGATTTTAGCTTTCCAGACAAAAGGCTTTTGGACAACACCTTTATGCTTGTCTTCCTCAAGTTTGAAGCTAAAGACACAAGAGTAAGGACCCATGAAACAGAGCCATGGAAACTCTCCTTCTAAATCCTTATAATAAAGTAGTCTTAAAATGTCAATCTATTCATGTAGCCCATACATTTTTGGAACAAATTTGTCTACCGTGAGATTCTTATTGTCGTTTCAATTGATGCTTTCTGCAAGGTCAATGAATCGTGTAGTGTGCCAATATGGAAACAGCAATATATAATCATTAAAATCAACCCAGCTTTTAAAATTCATGACTTGAAGCACCCCTTTTAAAAGGGTTCATAAAATTAGCTTTTCACCAACTTTTTCTAGCTTTGAGAATTAAATCTGGTCATCTAGGATATGTTACATTTTGATGTTAAGTAGAAGGCATCCAATGTCAAAATCAAGTCACATTCTTGACAATTGACATCAGCTCCAATGCCAAGAGAAGGGTTTTGAAAACGACCTGCACTAATTTTTTTTTCTGCACCTGTTGCCCTTGAAGGTGAAAGCTAGGTAGTATGCAGTAATCAATAATTTGAAGCAAGGAAAAGGAAGGGTGCAAAAGGAAGATATTGTATCAGGAGTTACAGCAGAATGTGCAATCACTTCAAATCAGAATGGTAGTCCTTCTCTATCCAGCACAAAAGATATTGAAGGTAATGGACCACTGGGACCACACCTGCTCCATTTGCATTGAGTCAATTGTCAAAATAATTTTACTTGTAAGCTTAGGAAAATGTCACGTGGACCCACCAAGATATATATACAAAACCATGTTGAATTCAAACTAAAGCAGTTTTTTCTGTTGTCTAGGTTCTGAAACTTCAATTTTTCAACTGCTGCTAGATGCTGTGTCTGAAAATGGTTTGGATTGGATTATAACCCGAGCTCCTGAAGCAAGCCTGTTGAGGAAACACCAATTGTTTCAGTTAATGTTGCTGAAAGGTGTAAGAACATAAGGATAGTTTTATAGGAGCCTTAAGAAATAAATGGAGTCAACACTTAACTTTCTTCAATTTTGATCACTTCCTCCTCTTCCTTAAATGAATCTATCCTCTTTGATTGTTTTTTCCCTGAAAGAGGTTCTGTGATTCTTTTGCTGCTACCATTAGATGTCACTGAGGATATGCCAGAGCCATCAATTCTGTCTGATGAGTGGCGTGGTCCATCAGAAACAGGGGATCTCATGGATTCACTTCGGGGATGCTTGGACAATGAAGCCTTAATTGACCGTGGAATGCATTTTGAATGTCCTGAGGATGATGATTCCTCTTTGTCTTCTTGTGGTTTCTGTTCTTTAAATGTCCTGGCACATTTGTGAGTTCATTTTGTAAAACATCATAGGCCACAATGTGACAATTAACACGTCCCTATCAGATTTAGTGGCATGTTCGAAGATAAATATACAAAGGTTCTTATTTCATAACATAGAAAGAGAACAAGCAGTAATGATGTTCCCAATAACATATGATAAATGTGTCTCTCTTTCTTACTCCACAGATTCTCAATCCAGCTTTTTTGTATTCAATTATTCCACTTTTCATATCACATACTAGCATCATAAAGCAGCAATGAAAGACTTTCTGTTTGGACCTTTGAAGCCTTCATTTCCATGAGACATCTCATACAATCAGAAATAGAGATATAAACATGCATGTGAAAGTACTTGTATTGTATGAAATCATTAGCTTCAAACACCGATAAACCAAAACATAAGAAAACATAGATTTTGAAACCATTTTATTGAACAATGACATGGCCAAGGGTAATTAAGATGGTCAATTTTTTTTAATAGAAAAATGCCGAGAGATAGACTCATGCATTTAATGCAAGAGAGAGAACTTAAAGCAACAGGAGAAGAAATTCAGATTTGAAAGAAACTCAATTAGCCTTGTATGACCAGATTGAAGCATTATCACCTTTGGACCACAGCATAACTTGTCTGGCTTTTCAGTCTAATCTGACAATAATCTAAAGAATTACAATATCTCAATTATTATTCCTATTACATTACCACATCAAGGATCAGACGAGAAGCGACCCATATACTATTTTTCTCAGCTTTGAATAAGTATTAGGAAATGACTAGTCTTTTCTAGCATAATTAAGAAGCAAGTGCAACTCTTCACCATGCTAATTATGATGTTGCTAGTGAAATTTTAAAAGCAAAAGTTACCTCTCATCGCTGTAGGAAGAAGAGCGTTTCAGAACATTAAGTCCATTTCCTTCCTTCAGTTTAGTCTCAACTAAGCTTCCACTAAAGTATTCTTTGTCTTCTAATCTGAGACTCATCAACTTTGGATTCTCAGCTAAGCAATCTAACTCCCCCAACACAAAAGAAGTTGAGAACAGTGGGGAAGGAAATTTTGAGCTGGAAAACCTGGGCTTGTATGAAGGAATAAGTCCAAAACTGTGGTTTTTCACTGATATTGAGCCACACGATATCAGTTGCATTAGCAAATTTGAAGCTTTCAACCTCGTGTTGGTCGGTTCCCGAATGCTCTCCTCCTCCAGAATCCTAAAGCTGTTTACTTTACTAGCATCAGCTCTAATCAGAGATTCCAAAGTTTCAGCCTTCCCCACAAAAGACGAGGAACTTGAAGTTGAGGGAGGAGAAACGGTATCCCTGCAGATTTGTGGAGTATCTTTCACTTGTGGATCTTCTTCAACTTGACATATTTCATGGCATTCAGATTCCAATGATCCATCCTCCGTTGATACACCCCTAGTACAAGTTTTCTGACACCTGGATCTGCTGAATCTTTCTTCAGTCTGAGTTGAAGCATCAGCAAGTCCTTCAGTTTTATAAATTTTGTATTCTGTCAATGCCAGGCTTAGAGCATCACCCTTTTCAGCTCTAGCCTCTGGAGAAACATCAGAGGAACCAGATTGTTGTTCTTGGGAAAGCTCGTCGTCTTGGGAGATTCTTGTCTCTTTCCCGTTCATGCTCGAAGAGGATGAGGCTTCATCATGGCTCCTAGAAGAAGTTGGCCCCGGCAACAGCTTCACGCTTTGTATTTGAACATTATTGACGGGACTGAAACGATCTGCGAAGTAAAATCCATTGACTAAGGTTGCAGGAACTCTGTATCATTTAGGACCTAACAATTTCTTACCTGTGGAAGATATTTACCTGAATTTGATTCATCAAAGAGCTCAGAACCTTTTAGAACATATTCATTTCCATGAGCTGGAAGAATTATATCATCTTCACATAGATCATGCCACACAAATCCATGCTTGTAGCTTCTGAATTACAAGAAGAACGTATACCAGTGATGAAAAAATAACCTAAAGTTAAATATCTTAAATTGCAAATTTCATGTAGCCTTGACTTCTCTAAAATGTCAGAGGCACAAAACCAGTGATGTTTTCTTTTTCCCTCGACATAAAAATTGAAAACATGAACATAGAAAATGCAACAACTTGCTCACCTCTTGCAAGACCATGAGTACAAGGAAGCCATACCTCTACCTCTCAACGCATTAAGTCTATCAATCACGTCTGCAGAAGAAACAGCCGTCAAAATCCACAACCAACAAAGTAAAACAACAGAGACAACACCCCACCCCAATGAGGAAAACCAAGATTATGTCCTCCCATTACTCATTCTACCTCTCAGGTATAGCCCGTCCGGTGAAGAAAGAGGGACCTCCATGAAATGAGGGTGCTCGAGCTGCCTGTTTCGACAAAGATAGTAAATCACGGGCACCTTCAAACTCTGGTGGTATTTTGGGGACTTCTCAGTCCACACTTTTGCCCTCTCCGGACTCACTTGTCGGTTGTACTTCTTCATCCTCGTTTCCATTCCCGCATGCAAAAACAGCCCCCACCACCCCTAAAAATTGAATCTTTATCGTGCCCTCACCTCGTAAACTCTCTCAAAGAGAACCCCACTTCTCCATCTGCTTCATGCCGCGCAAAACCGTTACTGGGTGTGGAGATTCACAGACTTTCCACCGCCGTCGCTCATACTGCAATGAATCAGATCTAACAAGCTCGTGACACCAACATGCGTGTGAAAACTGGAATATTTAACAACATCGATGCAAAACTAAATAAGGCAAGAGGACAAAAAAAATACCTTGAAGAAAAAGGGAACTGAATAAGAAGTTGAGGAGAGAAAGAGAAAATAGGAATGAAGGCCCAAAATTGAAAAGTTGGGAAAGAGTGAAAGTGGGAGTGGAAGGGGATGAAACAGAGACAAGAGTGGGTCAAGAAACTCAGTTTGAGTAGCTTGGTCCGTATTTTATGGTGATGTTTTTGGCCGATTTGATGGACTTTGTTGATGTGGTTGAGCACTTCAGATTTTTGTGTTTGTGTTTGTGCTGTGTTGTGTTCGGTTGTCTGACTTTGTTGTTTTTTCCACCTTTTATAATATTAGTTCTCTTCTTCTGTCCTTTTTCAAACTACCACATTTGCCCTTCAAATCATGCGCGGTAAAATTCAAAGAATATATATATATATATATACACACATATACATATCAGTGAAACAATATTTCTTATTTATGAAATAATATTTATCAGTGAAAACCGATTGTATCATGGATTTATGTGAAGCAGTTAGAAATTAATTTTGGGAGCTGTAAAGTGTAAAGTAAGCCAATAATTTACTGTCAGCAATAATGTGTTATAAATATACCCAGTCGTACAAAAACTTTATTTCTTCGTTTCTGGTTAACTGTTTGGAAATCTGTATTTATGGAAATGTCTGATATTAGATAACTTAACAAGTTGCATGGAAATAATATTCACTTTGGTCAATGAGAGGTTCATGTTTATAATATACAAGTTGTTTCGAAATATGATTAAAATTGAGTGGTGTGGATCTAGGTGGTATAAATTACAAAGTAGTGTTATCCATTATTAATATGAATGTAATAATTAGTTGAGTGTTATTATGTTAAATTTGAATGAGTTAATTATTGAAACCATACTTGAAGCAATTAGTCTAGAAGAAATGATAAGTAGCTTTACTTTAAAAATTTAATGATCTTGGAAGTGAATGTTTAGAAAGGAGGAAACAACTATGATTGGGAAGTATGGCATAGTTATGTGTGAAAAGATTTATGTCATTACAGTTTATAAACAATGATCATTTGAATGTCATACACATGGTTTCTCCTATTGTCTTTTTCCTTTTGAAAAGAGATTGATTTTCTTACGGAATAATAGATTTGCAAATGAGTTTAAATAAAATTATGCAAATGCCACCATACTTGAAAAAGTTTGTATAAGTCTAACAATATTCGTGGGACATAGCTTACATATAAAGTTGCAACAATATTTGATTGTGCAACACAAACCAACAAACGAACAAATTGTCAAAATTTATACTTACAACCAACTGTCAACACCAACATATAATACAACACCTACTACTAAATATACTAAAAAAGTTTTAATAGAAAACTAAAATCTACACCCAAAACAAAAAAAATGTCATTCGACTCACTTGGAAATTGAAAATCATTGCCTTGTAACAATTGAGACTCCACAAGAATTTCTATGGCTTTTCATGAGTCTACTTTTCTTCATTCTAATGTTCATCCTGTGAGCATTAAAGATGACAAACAATCTAATTTTTATTGGTATTGTCGGGATTTCTTTTAACATTAACGAGAAATTTTCATGTTGGCCGAGTTTATACATGAATATAGATAATATTTAATTTTTTAAAATGAATATGATAATAAGGATTAAAGATGTATATAGTTGTCTTATTTTATCATTATGTCAATTTTTATATTTATTGTTTTCTTTATATTTATTATTATTTTAAATTATTAAAATATTCACACTTTATTACGTTATTACTAATATGAGAAATTAATCTTTAGATTTATGAGTTAGAAAACCTTAATTTTTTTTCACCCAAACTTTTCATTATCTCTCTTAATTATTGTTTAATATTTACAAAGTTTACTATATTTCTAATTTATATTTTCTTATATTACATACACATTTTGTGTTGTATGATTTCATTCAAATGATACATTGAACTCGATGAAACACAAACTTCGATTTTATTTCATTAAATAGTCTGTGGAGCACATATTTAATTATTTATGCTCCTTTTTATTATATTTTATTTATGAATTTTTTTTACATGAAAATATCACAATTTATAGAATTCAGATAGTTCTGATTAAAGATGAGAAAGAGTTGGATTAGACACATGTTTACATGCTACCCCGTACTAGAAAACCCGACCTATAACCTTGTTGATATTCGTTTAAAAGACATCCACATATTTTATTCATAAATACTTGCAGATATTTAAAAAATAATAATTTATAAATTCTTAAAATAAAATTTAAATAAAATTTCAAAAAAAGGAAAGTAAAAAATATAATATAAATTAAATTAAATATAAATTAGATTTTAATTTTAATTAAATTTAACTTAATAAAATATAAAATAAAATTTAATTGTAATTAAATTTAACTTAATATAATATAAATTAAATTTTATTTTTATTTTTTTACGGACAATGGATACATATGGTACAATACACATATCCAACTCCTTTATAAGTGGTTATTAAATTATTCCTTACTTGTTATATACGAGTTTTCGTTTGAAGTATCTATTTATTATTCATAACAGATTTTATTTGCGATAATACTTATAATGTACATTTTTAGGAAGAATTGTATTATGACATACTTTTACATTTATTTGACACAGGATATAAGAGTAAAATAGTCATAAAAGAGTAAAAATTTATATTTTTCAAGAAAGAAAAAAGAAAAAATAAGTAAGAATAGTGTCAAATAAATATAAAAATTTGGATGTGTCAAAGAATATTTTTATTTTTTGACAGGTGATATCATACTTTCCTCTTGTGTTTTTTTTTATTTAATTAATATTTGAGAATAATATCGTATAAGGTGTAAAATATACATGTGAGATGTTGGTACGAAGACAAAAATAAAACAAAACTTTTATATTAATTATATATGAGAATATAGATAAAAGTTTACTTAAAAAAATATAGTTAAACTTGTAATCTCTACTTTCTACTTTGCATTCTCACTTTAATAGATAATATAAAATGTACATATTATATTTTTTAAGTTTTCTTCAATTATCCAATAAATTATTTTTTTTCAAAACATCCTTCCTTTTTTTTAGTCATCTCATTTAATTCCATACCAAGTGAAAAAAAAATCATATCATATTATGATATTTAATTAGTGTTTTTAACATATTTTAACACAACCATTAATAAATATTTTTTTAAGAAAAAATCATTAATGATGAAAACGCATTCAAAATCATCTAATAAGCTTGGTGTTAAGAAAAATTAAATCATTTAAAACACAGGGACATTATTAAAATTATTTGCATAATCATAAACTTTGGTTTTAAAAAACTGAAGTATATTATTCTCCTGGCTATGGTTAAATTTTTAAAAAAGTTACTTTTATGCCACAATATCTTTAAACTCCCATGATTGCGAAGCTTTCGTTTTTTTATGCCACAATAAAACAAAATCACTTACATTACCTACATAAACATGGTTGTTAAACAATCTAATTATGAATAGTTGAAGGAATTATATATATTAATTGTTTCAATCACTTTGAAACATCAACAAAAATTACACTTAATATCTGTTATAAAATTGTTGAGCTTCGTTTTAACTGCATAAGTTAGACAACAAATTACCTATTCAAATGAAAATAAATGCGATACCTCCCACTACCGGTTTTGCTACTTCACCTAGCTGTCATCTTCTCAGGGTAGGCTCACTCTAACGTATTGTTCCATCGTTCATAAATAAAATCAAATGGTAAGATATAAGTGTTTACCAATTTTATCTTTTAGATATTTAGTCTTATATTTAACATTTTTAAAAGTTAGTTTTCCGAAAATCTAAATATTAGTTTAAGTTTTATATTAAATGAAAATGTAAAAATAAGAATTAAATATTCCATAGAACGAAAAGTCCTAAATTCATTATTTTAAGGTTATTTTTTGTTGGAATTATAGTAAGTTACGTTTACGTTTTATTGATGTTGTATTTCTTTAATGATTTTCTCTTTAAAGACCATCTCTTATTGATATTGTATCTCCTTAGTAAATCTTTTTTAAAATATCATTAATAATATTAAAACCAACGGTCAATGTTGGTGATTGGCTTAATCAAATCTTCCTATCAAAAGTTTTCTTTTCGAAACTAAACTTTAAAATTTTGCATGAAAATTTGTGTTAATATTTTATTTATAGGTTAGGTTTATGTCTCATTGTATGCTATTTGTGAATTTCTTCTAAAAGACACATTAGTAATAAATATTGATAATTGACTTAAAGAAATATATATATATATATATATATATATATATATATATATATATATATATATATATATATATATATATATATATATATATATATTAAAAGTGTCTAAAATGAAAGATCAGGTAAACGTAATTCATTGAAATGATTGACTATAAAATAAGATAAGATGTATTTGTGGTTAGAGGTCTTAAAGATCAATATTTATTCACTAATCCAGATTTTTTGTTTAACAATTTCTTCCATCTCGAATGATCAATCACTCATTCACTTGTCACCTTCGTATTATAACACGCAATTAATCATCGACCATAATAAGTAACAAAACCTTAGTGGCCAATTAACTAGATAATCAAGTGTTACATATACGAAGATATACATCAATGAGTATCATAACTTTTTTGGGCCATCAAAGATCATGACACAGAGAGTCACATTGAAAGGCACCAAAACTAAACCATTGAGACTTATGTTCATGTATACTTAGTGAATGATATTCAACCAGCTGTCAACACATAGTCTCATTATTTCTCATCACCGATCTTAAAAGGATTTCATCATTTATATGCTAATTCATCTTATTGCTAATAATACTGTTCCATTCTCTGATTTAAGGCAAACTAACATCTATGAAAATAACACAATAACCTTCAATATCTAATATAACAATTTACTATTCAGTTTACAGAGTAATCATGTTATCTCAAATCACACACTGATATAAAAAAAACGATCGAAGTGTGTTTTTCTATTAAGATACAAACATAAAATAAAAGATAAAAATAGATTTATATACGCATAAAATATCTTGACTTTGTAAATATTCAGATAAATTAATCTGGTTTCAGACAGACATGTATATGATGGGCCTTTGATCAATATTAATGGCTAACTGCAAAGTTGTCTAGTGTTATGATGAATTGAAATAGGTTATATAATCATCTTAATGGAGACCCACAAATCAATTCAAACAATTATTCCTTCCAGTACCCTACTTTTCTCCCTGGGCATGAAATTGGCCGCACACAACTGCATCATTTATAAGGTTCATAAAAAAAAATCTTAGAGTTATTATATATATATATATATATGTGTGTGTGTGTGTGTGTATAAAATGAAAAAATGGACCATTTTTCTGCTTCCCCTGCTGGTCAGGGGACACTGAATAGTGACACAGATTAATGGAAGTGTCAAGTTTATAATTTATCTTCTGAGTGTAATTATGCATCCAATTATTTCTAAATGGAGTTTAGGTGTATTCACTTGGAACAAAGTAGATAAATGTACTAATAAATGAATATTTTCATAACTTTATCTGAGATACTACAAATCTTTGTATTCCAAAGTAACATTAATATTTAATATTCAACATACTTCTACTGTCATAAGTTATCATGTTAAATTCAAATTATTTTCTAAACAACACGTAGAAGATGAAAATTCAAGATCTTTAAATAATTTACTATTACGGGTAATATATGAAGTAATAATATTTGAAAAGAATTGTGTATTTACAAGAGTTTAAAATATTTTGTACAATTTTAAAAATAAACCATGTCTTTATCATTTTATTGGGGAGATATATCTTTTACCATCATTTTATTCTATAAAATTATGTAAATCAAATTATATTTTAGTGATAATCAGTATCAATATTATGGTAAGTCAATCAGGATAGAAATAACGTTTTATATTCATACCATCATTAAAAATAGTTAGTATTTGATGAGTGCCGAAGAAGAATTCAAAACAGTTGAAAATAAATAAATATGTGTAAAATAATTTACTGTTTTGATTGGTAATTATAGAGAAATTAGAAAATTATTTTAATTTTCTTTTCTAAATTAGGTATGTTAAGTCTAGATAAACCAAGATGCTTTCTTGCCATTTTTTTCTGAAGCTGAATTTATAATGCTGTAATTATATTTTTTTATATAGAAATATAGAAACATGTATTGTTGTTATGTCTTTTTGTACATGATCACCGAGATTGGAGGATATGTTGACATCAAGTAAAAATAATCTCAACAAAGCAAGCTACTAGTATGCTGGGTATGTGGGAAAAAGTATACGTAGGTATATAATAAAGGAATGATAGAAAAAGAAAATCAGGTATATTTACCTAGAGCGGTCAAAACGAGTTATTTGGCTCGACCCACTACGGATTGGTAGGTAGATGGGTTGGCTCACTGACTCACTTAATTACAATCTTTTTAAATAAATATAATTCAAATCTAAACAAATTTCACTCCCAACAACATGAGTGTTTAATTAATTTTGAAAATAAAAAATTTAAATATTTTTTTCAAACAAAAAATAATAATAAATATTTTTTTATAAAATTAAAATTAAAATTAAATTTGAATAAAATAAAATTAGTTGGTGAGCCAATCCGGTCCACCACGGGTTCAACCCGCATGAGCTGAGTTTAAATGAGCCGGATTTAAATGAGTCGGGTTTAAATGAGCCGGGTTGAAATTTGACCCGCATAAAAAAAATACAATTTTTTCAAACCCAACCCGGTCCAAACTCGTGGTGGGTTGGGTTAGCTCGCGGGTTGTGACCCATTTTGACAGCTCTCAGAAAACCCGAATCAGTATATTTCCTGGATAGAGTAGAGGACAGTATAGTGATATATATTTATCTTTTTCTTCTTTTGGATATGGGTTGGAGTAATTGATTATCTCTATTAACTTAATTTGTTTTTGTCAATAACAAAGAAATCTAGATAAACTAAGGGGTAAAAATAGTGAGAAATAAAATAAGGAGGGAGAAATTAAAAGTCCATTGACATTGTTTGGATAAATAATTTTAGTCATTCTACAAAATTGAAACATATGATATTTTTTAATTATTCACAATTGAATTATTTTCATTGTAATAGTTTATATTTCAATTTTTTTATACAACAATTCAATTTCTCTTTTAAGACAAAATTCTATTTTTTGAATATTTGAAAAACTAAATTTTATCTTTTAATTCAAATTGACTTAGTCTGATTTTCGACTTGGATTAACTCATCTTGATTTTTAACTCAGAATCATTCGTTTTGATATTTGACTTGACCAATTCATTCTAATCTTCAATCCACCTAACTGGTCTCGACTTTCGACCCATATCAACTTGTTTCAACATTTATAAAATACTAACTTATTTATAACTTTAGCAAGGATTAACTTGTCTCAATTTTTGTCTAAGGTTAACTAAACCTTTGACCTAAACTAAATGAGTTTGATCATAAGTTAACTTTGTCATGAGTCAATTAAACGCAAACTTTGTCAAGTCAATTTATCTCACCCTTTAGTCATTGCCAACTCGTCTCAAACTTTGATATATGTGTGTCAACTCCTCTCAAACTTTGATATATGTGTGACTTATCTTGAATTTTGGTTTGACTAACTCGAAGAGTCATTCATTGTGCGACAAACCAACTTGACCTACAACCCACATCGAATCGGCTAATCGTTGGCCTACGCTAAACAGTTATTTTTTTGTTTTTTTCTTTGTTTTTATATTAGACGAGAATGAACAACAAAAGGCTTGAGAAATCGGAGATAGGGAAAAAGCCAGTGTGTCAACGATGGCAGCCGACCGAGTACCAGGTCAAGATCATGACAAACATCTTCAACTATGGAAACTATGGAGTCTCTCACCTTAGTCGGACTCAAATTTGTGAGATCACCGCACGACTCAGGGCTTACGGAGAAGCTGGGGAATACAACGTTTACTGTTGGTTCCAGAACCATGGGAACCGAGTGAGGCATCTACACTCAGAGCTGGACCCTACTGGCACAACATCGTCGTTCTCACCACCCTCGCTGCCGGAAGGTCCACGTTGGCTTCACAACCGCGGACTCTTTCCCGCAAACAGTGTCATCGGGATAGGAAGGACGACCTTTGGCGCGCTAATGGCAGGGTTGCTTCGGATGAACCTTTCTCTGGGCGTGAATCTTGTTGCTAAAGAGGAGGATCCTTCCCCTGCGCGGCTAGCTAAGAAAAGAAAGGTTGGGGTAGCTTTCTTTTCCCTGTTTTTGCTTGAGAGGAATACCTTGAAATGGCATGGGCTTAGGCTCGTTTTCAAATCCGAAAAAAATTAAAAATAGTGGAGAATTGATTTAGGGTTTCAGCCTATTTTCATTTCTGGAATGAAAGCGTCCTGTTTCCTTTTTAGAAGGAAATTGGGTTCAGCCATTTTCTTTTCTCCTTGTTCTGTTTTACTTCCTTTAGTTTTGTTTTTGGTAGGTTTCTTTGTATATATTAATCCTATACTCTTTTCTACAATAAAAATAAGCATCCTTTGTTGTAAATAAATAAATAAAGTTTTTGATTTGTTGGTTGTGTTGAGCATTGTTTGTGATTTGTTTTATTGAGCATTGTTTTTTAAAATTATAAAACAAACGGTTTTAAACTGTTATTGTTCTTAAATTGTTTTCTTCAATAAGAAAAATAATACAAATTATAAAATTATAAAATATAATTCTTGAGATTTATTGTTTTGTTTTTCTTAAACATAAAAAGAAGAATAAAAATATAAGATTATAAAATTAGCCAAAAATTGGTTGTAGTGTTTCTTTGATATTTAGTACCTTTTAATGATTACGGCATAGTTTTAATTTATTCTCTATTTTAGATTTTTCTTTAAAAAATAATTATGTAAATGTCACTGTTATTATTTTATAGTTTTTATTTTTTCATGTAGATAATTTTATTTTATTTCATTTTATTTTTTAATACTTAGGTAAATATATTATGTAAATAATACTTAATTTTACTTTAAAAATACTTTTGTATATATTCTATTTTATATTAAACCTTTATATAAATACTATTATTATGTCATTCTTAGGTAAATAATATTAAACTCTTATGTAAATATGTAACATCCCAAAAATGCAGTCCAAAACTATATAATAGAATAATCACATTAATTGATAATTCAGATCAGTCTTTGCACTAAAAGCCGAACGTACGCTTACGGCCGAACAACCTTACAAAAAGAGTTACCATAAACTATAAAGAATGAGCAAACCTGACCGAATGATTTACAAAATAAAATACCGAACGGTCATATATAACAAAAAGGAAAGGTGATCGAACGACCACCTTACTATAACTAGACTATCGACCGAACGTCCTACGGTTCAGTCTTAACTTCAATCTCAACTAGATTTTCTTCTTCCAACGCCTCTTCCAGCAGCTCGTCTCCTTCTGCTCACATCCACAACGGATGATCATTGCAATGACAAGACGAATGTACAAAACAAGACAAGACAGGAAATACACGGGATAAGCTTATGTAATTTAATTCAAGTATAAACATACATTTCCACACAATCAACACACAAGATATATTTCATCATACGTTTCATATAAATCATAATACTAGACTAACTGTCCGGACTGTATGAAATCTACATAGCTACAGGCGTTCGTGCACCCGGGTGGTGTAGTAACTGGGATGCCCTCAACAGCTGCCACCCGAGGTTAGTCCTATCTGTCCAGAGTACCCCTAAGGACTAGGCCTCCTGCTGTTCTCACACATGACCTATCCTCCTCTACGTGAGGACGAGTACTCACGGAACATCAGGATGAACAGCCAGCTTAGCATGCCCACAGTCATACTTTACAATTTCAATAATCATTCATGAGTCGTTCCTCCCTGGAACGCTCGTTCAAATCCACAACATTTCATTCATCTCATATTTTCTTCATCTTTCATTATCAATCTTCTCAAATTCATCTTTCATTACCAATCAGTTAAATTCCATCTTTGTTCAAGTATTCTCAAGGACACCCGATACCGAACGTTCAATCCTCACTCAGAATGAGGACGAACACTTGGAACGAGACAGAGAAGTCTCCCGTTCCAGAATAGAATAAGACCGAGAGGGTTACTTGTCAGGTTGAGAAAGAAACTGAGTACAACTATATGTCACAAGAACGACTAGAACAAACGTTACTTACAAAATGAGTCAATTAAATGAACTGACTCTCGTGAGCTCAAACCAAACACCTCAAAGAACATGTCAAGTACTAAGGCTCTAGGCCGGAACCAATGAATGTAGACACGTCAAGACATTTAAAGAACAATACTTAGAAGAATTCACATAAAGAAACCTAATGTCAGTCAATGACCGAACACGGTAGAGGGAAAATTCTATTGAAGTTGGACGAACACTATTTTCATCAAGATCATACAAGAAACGAGTACGAGCGCTTGGTATAAGACCGAACACTACTCATTACGAGCGCTTGGTGTGAGACCGAGCACTACTAAACTTATAAATAGAAAGCTTAATAAATATAATAAGATACTATTGGAATAAGGTTTAAGAATAACTAAAATATACAAATACATATATTTACAAAATTTAAGTTTATCACAAAATACTCAGATACAACTACGCTTGGCCGAACGCTCAAGCATAGTATTACCACACGAAGACGCTCGTCCTCAACGAGGGTTCTTTCCAAATGAAAGAATCCAATTTTATCCAAGGTTACTAGTATTACCGAACAGTCAATGACCATTCAATGACGAACATACATTATCATAGGGAAATTTCATATCCAGGACTCATTTACATAATTTCATAACTTTATAAATTCATATCATAATCATTTTTCATAATTCATACAATCCATATCATAGTAAATAATCATATTCCATATAAACAAGCATATCAGCATTCATACTTTATATACATTCAACCACTCAGCAACATGCATTCATTATCAACGAACGTACAAACGAACATATAATTAAATTAGATAGACTTACCTTACCTCTGAGCGTGAACGAACGTCCTAGAGACAGAAATACAGTTCGTCTGACTACAAATCTTTCTACCCTTGCGTTCCACAATTCTTCAAACTAAACCAAACAATAGAAAACTAATAATGACTCAGACAAGATGACAGCATGCAAGCAGAACTTGGTTTGCATGTACCAGAGAACGAACGACTAAAGACAAGGAAACTTACCAGTTCAGAACTCGAAACTGTACGGTTAAAAATGAAGCTCAGGACGCCGGAAATGCTTCTACGGTGCCTAAACGGTGATCGGAGAAGACAAAAGGTGAGATTTGGTAGAGAGAAGGGAGAGTTTTTAGTGAGAAGGAGGAGAAATGAGAATTTCAGAGTTTTGGAGAAGAAGATGCATGCAGAGAGTGTGACGTAAACTTTTCAAAAACTCAGTTTTGCTTAAAACGAACGTCCGCTCATCTGCTGACACCTGCATTCCACTATCTGATTTCCGGATCACCTCCGCTTGACACCTAGCGTCCGTTCAGAGGGTTTTTGGGTGCGTTTTTAATGGTTCTGACAAAATATAATTACTATTTCTTATAATTTTACTTTTTTTAAATATAGATATTATTCTTATATAATAAAAATTACAAAACAAAAGATAAAAAGTAAAAACAATAAAAAAATATAATAAAATAATAAATAACGGTGTGAGTACTCGTGCGATCGTCCGCATCAGTCTAGTACTTATTACCCTCCACATAAATAAATATCAGTACGAGTACTCGTGCGATCGTCCGCATCAACCCAATACTTATTACCCTCAACATAAATAAATAACAGTATGGATACTCGTGCTATCGTTCACATCAGCTTAATACTTATTACCCTCAACATACATAAATAATGGTGTGAGTGCTCGTGCGATAATTGACATTAGCCTAGTGCTCATTACCCTCAATTTATCAATCATATCCAAATACAAAAAATATAAAATATCCAAAAATATCAAATTGTCATACAAGTAACCTAGGATAGAACTATGTGATCTTTGATTCTCTACCAAAAAAGGAGATACGTAGGACCAAGGTTAATCCTTGTCAGGTTCATTCCCCTAAAAATCAAAAGTTTCCCTTAATATCCAAGTCGTTCTAAAAAATCATTTCAAAGTAGAGTTCCAATGAAGAGTTTCCAAAAAGAACTATGTAACCCTAATTTCTCATGTTGAATGAGAATACGTAGGAGCAAGGTCAATCCTTGTCGGGCTTCCTAAAATAAACAAAAAACATTTTTTGTTCTTCTGTGTTGTCTTATATCGTTATTTTCAGGAAAAATAACCATTATGAAAACCACATCAACTTTGCACAATTAATTAAAGTTATTGTCTTCGGAGGGCGTTGTAGGGTGCTAATACCTTCCCTACACGCAACCGACTCCCGAGCTCAAAAAATCTGATTTTCGTAAACCATGCCTAATTTTATGGTTTTTTCCGTAGTTTTTCAGAATAAACTATGATGGAGACTCTAAACTCTGATTTTAAATCGTTTGTCATTTTTTCGTACGGTTCGTCAGCTTCCTCGTCGAGATCCCGGTTACGACAGATGATTAGTCGCAACCTCATACCCATCAAAGTACGTTGAAATAGTAGAATTACTCGAAAAAGCTAAGGCGTACATATCCTGAATAGCTTGAATTTCTCCCACATCAGGTACTACAAAAACATTATTTGAGAATACTATTTCCTCATACTTAGACCCACACCGTCATTTGTTACCTTCTTCTTACAAGTGATTCATCATTTTTTCTTCTTGCAGTTGCATCATATCAGAAATGTCACAGAATAACTTGTCTTCTGCCTTTGTATAATATACCAATGACCTTCTGTGTCGAATCGTACCGACAACAATGTACGGGTTAGATTTACGCCCACCAGAATATATTTCATTCTCGGTTGCTTTCAATCTCACCAACACGACATCATTGTAAGTTTTTCCCTAATTTTCATGTACTGTATTGACACCCTAATTATCATGACCCAAATATCTCAATACATCATCTTTCTCAGCCTGAGTAAATGTCAAATAGTGCACTCCTTCAGTCTTAGGTATGCTATAAATGAGCTCATTCCACTTCTCGGTCCAAACACTTTCATAGAATTTACCAAAGGATTAACACTCATCACCAGAGAATTACCATAAAACAATTTCTTAGTTAAATATGCAACAACACCTAACGGAGATCTGCAAGTAAGTCTTTTTTTTACTGTATTAGAAATCTGCAACTCACTGTAACGAAGGTTAATAGCTTCAACTCTATTCACAAAAGGAATTTGTTGAGAATCTCCCTGACACACTACAATGCGAGCAGATAACATGTCAACACAAAAATAAACCATTCCTGCATGAACCATCGGAGCTTCATCAAAATGTAAAACGTTAGCGCGTGATCTTCCATCATTCAAAAAGAAAGAGTCGACAGTTCTGACTCTCTTCAACTGTGCCTCAATCGCTTTCCTTTCTCTTTTAAATCTCTCTTTAAGGTCCATTGTTGCTTCTTTTCCCATTGTCAATACATATTGTTTATCTAGTGAAGCCTCTTTCACAGTATGAGTAGATTTTCCACAGCTAGGTACACCATCAGTTAGTGTCGCATTGGGCATGTGTTTATGTTTACGCTCAGTCAATGCAACTTTCAAAACCTTTAAGATCTCCATTTCATTCATCAAAAAAGTGTGATCACAAACCATAAACAATCCATTCTTAGATTCTGTGAAATTTGGAACGTCGATCTTCAAACGATCTTCAGAGTCCTTTCCCCAAAATAATCGTACCAAAGTAGCCCCACTTTTATACGTTTCTAAGTCAAACTTAATTGCATACATATGACCCAATGTCCTCGATTTTTTGAATTCCCAACGAACATTCCCTTTGACCACCCGAAAGAATCCTGCGTTCTTCTGGAAAGTACCCTCAGATTCATGATACATTCCGTAAGCATATTCCCTAATAATATCCATCATCGTGGATTTATCAGAGATGATTTTACACTGCAAATACCACAAGTATTCTTTCTTTGCTTTAGTAGCAAAAGTTTCATCAGCCAATGCATCACGTCTAGCGGCAATTTAGCGTAACCCACCAACAACGCATCCAAGTGTTCTACATCTTTCCTCTTACTTTCAGCTAATTCAGACTCTTCAGCCATTGAAGCCCAAGCTTTCCCTCTCTTTTCATCATCACTACTCTCATCTGAATTTGAAGAACTACCAACCTCAAAAGTTACAATAGCTACTTCTTCCACTAATTTCCCTATTTCATTTCCAGTTTCCTGCTTAAGTTGGTTTTCCTCTTCAGAATTTTCCACGTCAGACACCTCAGATCGCATTTCAGTATTCTCTTTCGCTCCTTGAGATTCCTCAGCTTTTAAATCTTTCTCTTGAGTGTCAACAACCTCTATATCATTGTACCTCAAAAACACATAGTCTTCACCCTTCAAACTGTTTACAATGGATTTCACACAACTTTTAAGGAAAGTGATCAAATCTCGTGACTCAATTTCCTTATTCGATTGCCTAAAGAAGTCTCCTTTCATATATTCGACCAACAAATCTGCATCTACTGTCGACTTTCCTTTAAACTCTTCATTCACATATGTATCAATTAACGATTGTTTCAACTCAGGTTTCTTCTCTTGTTTCTCTTTCACGGGTTCAACAGTTAATTCACCATTCAGCCTTTGGTTAACCACAGAATCCACCATTTCTTTTCTCTCTCTCATACTCTTCGTACAATACGGATTTTTCTTCCAAATCATTAAAGTCCATTACAAAGCTCTCATCCAATGACTTCTCTGCCCATAGTCTGATCTGTAAGCTTTTCTTTAATTTTCAATTAAATGAAAACAACACACAGGATCTTGAATTTTCATGATACTCACTATTTTCTCATACACAGTAAAGAAGAACTAACCTGGGTCCATTGTGCACTTCTTCCTGTCTCTTCCTGTGAAATATTCTCTCTCCTCTTACTCCTCCTTAATGCCTTCTTGATGATATAGAAGTTGTAGGATGGTTTTCTCTGTCAGTTTCTCTTCTTTCCTGAGAACGTTATGTTCTCTATATCTCTTCAGAAACTTAATGTATCACCAGAAGTAAAACTTTTTCCTCTTTTATGATATTTTAATTAACTTTAATAAAATACCAAAATGCCCTTTTGGAGTGAGAAGAGAGTGATTAACTTTAATAACTCTAAAATAATCCCAATAACTTTAATACTTTAATACTCTAATAATCATCACATTAGAATCCTTACATTAAAGGTATACTTTAAATTACATGAACCAATGTAAATTATTAATATAATTTAACATTCTCCCACTTGGTTCATGTGATGACTTGAAGATCTAAAATAAACTTTAAGTGCGCACCATTCATTAGAATTATCAAGTCATCATCCTTATATGAATTGAAATAATCGGATCATGGCGGGCAAAAGTCATGATCGACAAGATTCCTTCCATGTATCACATAATCAAAACAACTCAACATAAGTTTAATCAATCTTATAACTTTCATGTCTCTAAAGGAGACCTATCATGTCATCACAATCAATAATACATGTATATAATTTAATGTGGATAACAATAGAATAAAGAGAAACATAACTTTAATTGAATTCACAAGTGTCATGACAGTACAAGCATATAACTATACATATCTATATAGATAGATAACAACATCATGTTAACATTGACTTATCCATAATGCCCATACTTTCAACATGGCCAATAAAAGTTTTGGGCGGTAGTCCTTTAGTTAACGAATCTGCTATCATCAAATCCGTACCAATATGCTCAATTAACACTCTATGTTTCTGCACTTCTTCTTTGACTGACAAGTACTTCAAATCCATGTGTTTAGCACCCTTTGAGTACTTATCATTTTTAGAGAAGAAGACGGCTGCGGAATTATCACAATAAATCCTTATCGGCCTAGCTATACTGTCAATAATGCCAAGCCTCGATACAAAGTTCCGCAACCACAAGGCATGAACTGTGGCCTCAAAGCATGCCACGAATTCAGCCTCCATGGTGGAAGTAGCAATGACTGATTGTTTTGCACTTTTCCAAGAAATTGCTCCTCCAGCCAAAAGATAGACATACCCAAATGTGGATTTTCTTGAATCCACACACCCAGCATAGTCTGAATCCGAATAGCCAATCACTTCGAGATGATCTGACTTTCTATAAGTGAGCATGTATTCTTTGGCACCTTGTAAGTACCTAAGAACTTTCTTTGCAGCTTTCCAGTGATCCATTCCGGGATTACTTTGATATCGGCCTAACATTCCAACAGCAAAACTGATATCTGGCCGAGTACAAGTTTGAGCATACATCAAACTCCCAACCACTGACGCATAAGGAATAGACTCCATGGCCTTTCGTTCCAAATCATTCTTGGGACATTGCATTTGACTAAACTTGTCTCCTTTCTGAATTGGAACTACTCCAGGAGAACATTTTTCCATTCTGAATCTCTCTAACACTTTATTAATATAGCCTTTTTGAGACAAACTTAACAATCCTTGTGATCTATCACGGAATATTTCTATTCCTATCACATAAGATGCCTCATTCATATCTTTCATTTCAAAGTTGTTAGAGAGAAACTTCTTTACATCATGTAACATACCAATATCATTAGCAGCAAGAAGAATATCATCAACATATAGAACCAAAATAACAAACTTACTCCCACTGACCTTTATGTATATACACCGATCAACGGTGTTCTCTACAAAACCATACGAAGTTATGATATCATTAAATTTTAGATACCATTGACGGGAAGCTTGTTTTAGTCCATATATTGATTTCTTTAATTTACACACTAGATTTTCTTTTCCTGTTATGGTGAAACCTTCTGGTTGGTCCATATAAACTTCCTCTTCTAAGTCACCATTCAGAAAGGCGGTCTTTACATCCATTTGGTGAAGCTCTAAATCATAATGAGCCACCAAAGCCAAAACAATTCTCAAAGAGTCCTTCTTAGAAACAGGAGAGAAGGTCTCTTTGTAGTCAATGCCTTCCTTTTGAGTGAAACCTTTGGCGACTAATCTAGCTTTATACCTTTCAATATTGCCTTTTGAGTCATGTTTAGTCTTAAAGACCCATTTACAACCGACTCTTTTTGAACCCTTAGGCAATTCAACTAGATCCCATACTTTATTGTCATCCATTGATTTCAACTCTTCTTTCATAGCATTCAACCAATTCTCTGAATTATTACTTTCCATGGCTTGTCTGAAAGAGACTGGATCCTCATCAATGCTTAAGTCACATTCATGTTCAACAGAGTAAACCACATAATCATTCGAAATAGCAGGTCTTTTCTCCCTTACAGACCTTCTTAATGCTGCTTCTTGTGGTTCCTCTATCAATTGCTCATTTATGACTTGCTCATTGTCAACTGGCTCAACATTTATATGTTCATTTTGTGGGATTGGAACATTAATTTGTTGTCTCTGCTTGTTGTGTGACTGTGATACAACAAGAGGGATAACAACTTCAGAAGAGACATTAGATGTAGAAACACTATCAGTATGCTCTTGAATGTCCACTATTCGTGATTCCTCACTCCCACTAAATTGACCATTTTCAATGAACCGAGCATTTCCAGACTCAACTATTCTTGTACTATGGTTAGGGCAATAAAATCTATATCCCTTTGACTTTTCAGGATAACCGATGAAGTAACCGCTAATGGTTCTTGCATCAAGCTTCTTTTCATGTGGATTATATAACCTTACCTCTGCCGGACAACCCCAAACATGAAGATGTCTCAAACTGGGTTTCCTTCCAGTCCATAGTTCATAAGGAGTTTTAGAAACTGCTTTGCTAGGAACCCTGTTAACCAGATATACAGCAGTCTTTAATGAATACATCCACAAAGATAAAGGGATATTACTATGACTTAACATACTCCTAACCATATCCATAAGAGTACGATTTCGTCTTTCTGCTACACCATTTTGTTGTGGTGTACCGGGCATTGTATACTGTGCACATATACCCCGACTTTCAAGATACTTTGCAAATGGACCTGGACATTGTCCACTCTCATCCGTTTTACCATAATATTCAACACCTCTATCAAATCTCACCACTTTTACTTTTCTATCTAATTGCCTTTCCACCTCATTTATGAACACCTCAAGGGCATTCACTGATTGAGATTTTTCATGCAATAGATATATATATAACAATAACGTGAGAAATCATCAATAAAGGAGATAAAATATTTTTCACCACTCCAAGATTTAATGTCAAAAGGACCACAAATATCAGTGTGTATTAACTCAAGAAGTTGACTGCTTCTTGTGGCGGGATTCTTTGATATGTGTTTTGTTTGTTTACCCTTAATACAATCAATACATACATCCCAGTCATCAAAATCCAATTGAGGTAAAATTTCACTCTTTACTAACCTCAACATCCTTTCTTTGGATATGTGACCCAATCTTTTATGCCATAAGAAAGCAGAACATTCCTTTCCTGTACTAGAATTTCTATCAACAACATGTTCAACATTAAACAGGGATTCAGAAAAATTAACATCAAGATTTAAACGGTATAAACCATCCAATAATGTACCAGAACCATAATAGTAAGAAAGTTTATACAAATGAAAAATACCATTTTCAATCCTAAAGTTAAAACCTAAACAATCCAACTTTGCAACAGAAATCAAATTCCTAGCACAACCAGGAACATAGAGACACTTTTCAAGATTCAGACAATAACCAATGTCTAGAATCAATCTGTAAGTCCCAATTCCTTCTATTCATGCCTTCATTCTGTTCCCCATATATAAATACTTTTCAGTTCCTTTTATGGGCTGGATTGAAAGGAATCCCTGCATAATATTAGAAACATGAGTAGTAGCTCCAGAATCCAACCACCAGGTATTATTAGGCACTTCAACTATATTTGCTTCAAAACTTACAGAAACATAAAAAGTACCTTTCTTTTCGAACCAAGATTTTCTTTTCGGACAATCTTTCTTGAAGTGACCTACTTTCTTGAAAAAGAAACATTTCTGGTCCTTCTAGATACCGCCCTTATTCACTTTCATTGGGGCTTTGTCCTTCTTGTTCTTCTTTCCTGATTTACCTTTACTGAAGCTAGCACCTTCATGAGTTGTGAGATGGATAGAATGATCTCTCATTTTCTTTAATCTCCCTTCCTCTTGTACCAACATGGCTTTGATTTCTTGGAAGTTCCACTTATCCTTAATAGTGTTATAATTCACTTGGAACTGGCCAAATTCAGGAGGAAGAGAGTTCATGATGAACTGTACTAGAAAAGACTCATTCACCTCCATTCCCATTGACTTCAATCTTGCTGCTATATTTGCCATTCCAGTTACATGTTCATGTATGGGCTGTGACCAGTCAAACTTTTTGGTAGTCAGCTCACTCATAAGAGTTCCCACAATAGACTTGTCAGTTATGTCTGATTGTGAATACTCCTTGATCATTTTCATGAATTCCTTTGCGTTTTCCGTTTTGGGCATGGAAGGCTTTACGTTCTCTGCCATAGACATGCGCATCAAGTTTAATGACAACCTGTTAGACCTATGCCAAGTCTCATAAAGAGACTTTTCATCACTTGTACTGGTCTCTGTAATGGCTGCGGGCATTTCATCCATCACAATAGCCATATCCAAGTCTAGAACACCCAGTTGGAACTGGATTTGTTCTGACCAATCGGCATAATTGAGCCCATTAAACTTGATGACATTGTTGCTTAAACCTGCTAAATTCATGTAAGCTGAAATAATACACAAGCTCATACATCAATGCTTTGATTAAATTTAATGGATTCAAACAAATTACTACACTAGTCATACATTCAAGTTCACCTTTGGGTGACACTTAAACTGATAGGTAGTCAATAAAGTCATTCATTTAAGTTCACCTTTGGGTGATTCTTAAACTGACAAATTTCATATATATACTTTAATAAACAATCAATCATACTTAAGACTATATGTATGCTATCTTTGGATATACAAACATATACTAAGTACATGAAATGTTTCACTTTAATGTCATCAATTATAAACCATGGTTCACCTTTGGGTAATCCATAACATCCTTACATCAATGACTAATTACTCTCCGAAATTCAACATAATTGAATTTCCTTCTTCCAAAATATATAATTCATAAAACAAAATTATATCATGCATGTACTTTTCAAATTAAAAGTATTTGAAACTTTAACTTTTAATTCACAATTAATTTGCATTCAATGCATAACAATGTTAAAATATACATGAGCACAAGAACACTGCCGCAACAATAAAGTTGCTTCCAAAATAGAAAATAGAATTCCATATTTGAATTTCCATATTAGAATTTCCATTCAATGCAGTAACAATTACTATGTTTACAATATAATAATAATATAAATTGCAAAAAGTATATTGCTTTACTGCGGAACCAGACAAACTTTTTGCTTTAAAATTAAGTTGCTTTAATTCAATAATGAATAAAAAGTAAACAAAATTGCAAATTCATGTGAATTGTTTCTATCATTCAGAATTCACTTTACGCAAGGAAATTGACTTTTCTATCATGCAGAATTAACTTTGGCATATTGCAACAGTAGGGTTATTTTAACGTGATGATCAAAAATTAAAACGTACGACTTCGAAATTCACGATACAGTGAATTGTAACAATCATGCAACAATAAAATTGCTTTTAAACTTTCGGCTTCTAGGGTAAAATTCACGTTAAAGTGAATTGAATTTTCTTCCATCAATAGACCAATTAAAAAAAAAACGTATGGCTTCCGAGATTCACACAGTACAGCGAATTTAATTCTTTCATGCCAACAAATATAAAATCCCTAAATTTTATAATTCAAAAAGTTAGGGTTTTAAATTTTGGGAATATTACCAAGGAGAATCATAAAATTCAGAACCTTGCTCTGATACCACTTGTAAGCTTTTCTTTAATTTTCAATTAAATGAAAACAACACACAGGATCTTGAATTTTCATGATACTCACTATTTTCTCATACACAGTAAAGAAGAACTAACCTGGGTCCATTGTGCACTTCTTCCTGTCTCTTCCTGTCTCTTCCTGTCAAATGTTCTCTCTCCTCTTACTCCTCCTTAATGCCTTCTTGATGATATAGAAGTTGTAGGATGGTTTTCTCTGTCAGTTTCTCTTCTTTCCTGAGAACGTTATGTTCTCTATATCTCTTCAGAAACTTAATGTATCACCAGAAGTAAAACTTTTTCCTCTTTTATGATATTTTAATTAACTTTAATAAAATACCAAAATGCCCTTTTGGAGTGAGAAGAGAGGGATTAACTTTAATAACTCTAAAATAATCCCAATAACTTTAATACTTTAATACTCTAATAATCATCACATTAGAATCCTTACATTAAAGGTATACTTTAAATTACATGAACCAATGTAAATTATTAATATAATTTAACATGATCCTATCATTCACTTCAGCAAACATAGGACAATCTTCAATTCTCAACACTGTTTCACCATTCATAAACTTAATCCAACTTGCAAACTGTTTTACTGCCTTATGATATAAACTCGTTTTCCCAAATACTCTCGCTACCATTATCCGCACAAGGTCACTCAAAGCAACTTCTTCTTTCACTCGATCCCTCAACTTATCGATAATACTTTTTTGTTTTTTCTTCTACATCTCTATGTATACTAGTAATGTAGTGGTTATGCCAACCAATTTCCTAGGATCTACTTTTTCTTACACTTTTCTCGCAGAACCACCCAAAATCACAACATTATTTGTAGGTTCTAAATAACTGATCACTGTTTCCGGTGTTATTTGATTGTCCTTTAATCTACACACGTACTCTAAAGCACAGTGCACAAAATCCCGAGGTAAAATCTCCTCATCAAAGAATATTTCTCGAGTTCTAGCATCCAAATCAAACATAGGAAATACTACTTTGTTCTTCGCGTCAATCGGCAAATACTTTACTAACTTATCAAATTTAACACCCATAGCTCTTGCCTCACTCGCGTCAGTCAAAGAAATAAAAACAACATCACCCCTAATACTGTGGGCAACAAACCTTTTTTCTTTCCCATCAACATTTCCACAGAGAACAAAAAAGAACCTACAAATTTTTGTATTTTCTTTTTTCTTTAAGTATTTACCAAATCATAAACATCTACATCATAAATACTGTGAATGTCCATAGCTACTGCTATTTTATCGTCTCCTCCCAAAGAAGAAGGTTCAAAAACAAAGTTTTCAAATATGTTCTAAAAAAAATTTCTCTCGTTCATATCCTTAGGATTATTGTGACTTTTACTTAAGTTGCAAGATATCTCTCGATTATCTTCTTCTACCATTTTAGCCTTGTCAACCACGTCCCTTCGCAAAGTCACAGATTCTTCCACATATTTCTTCAAGTTGAGCATACGATTCATTTTCCTCTGTGCATCACGAAAATCTAACAACGAATTACAACAATGAACACGCCGATTCTCTTCGCTCTTCACATGAGTTTCCCAGTTTCCACCAATATCACATATCATAACATCTTTGGGAAAATTTGATATTTTGAGTTTCTGTTCAATTTTCCGCATAGCATCCGCCATGTTGTGCGTTCCTCTTTCACTTGAAGAAGTATAAATACTCCATTCGGGGAAAAGTTCACTTAACAGTTGCAATTGCTCTTCACTTATGTTCCTCTTCGCATTGATTTTTGTTTTCTTTTTTTGTTTATCTAATTCATGTTTCAATTGATCTCCAATTACATTACACATTACATTGTGTAAAGCTGAGTTCGTTCTACTTGCACGTGTGTGTAACACCGGATTACGAATCTCCTCCGACTATAACTTAGCTAATATGTTCAAATTTGCCATTAAGCACTTTCACCAAGAGTAACCGGGGGAATGAAAGGATTTATCACAAACGTGGGCCTTTCAATAATAATAATAATACTAATAAATAATAAATATATATTAATACTAATAAATAATAAATATATATTAATACTAATACTAATAATAATAATAATAATAATAATAATAATAAAGATGTTCAAAAGTCGATCACAAGTGGTAGTTAAAGATGTGGTGATGGTGCTTTGCTTCAAGCATCGTTGCTTTTCACGATACCCATAATTTTGAAACCAACAATAAACGCTATTGTCGCAACCGGAATCGCGACGGGACGACGATCCAAAAAAAGGAAAACCGGGTTTGAAAAAAGATATTGGAGTCGCCACCATAGTTTATTCTGGAAAACTACGGAAAAACCACAAAATGATAAGGCATGGTCTGCGAAAATGAGATTCTAAGTTCGGGAGTCGGTTACGTGTAGGGAAGGTATTAGCACCCTACAACACCTGCCCTAAGGCAGTACCTTTTACTAAATATGCGAATATGATGTGGTTTTCAAAATGTTTAACTATCCCCTAAAATAAAACTCTAAAGAAACAAAATATATTTTTTTAGTTTTTTGGGCCCGACAAGGATTGACCTTGCTCCTACGTATTCCCATTCAGAATGAGAAATCAGGGTTACGTAGTTCTTTTAGAAACTGCTTGAAAATTTTGTTTGAGGAATTGTTTAAGAGATTTGTTTGAGAAATTGATTGTGGATAAATTTGGATTTTTGGGGAAGTGAACCTGACAAGGACTAGCCTTGCTCTTACGTATCTCCACTTTTGATGGAGAATCAAGGATCACGTAGTTCTGGCTGAAAGACTGATTATTGTTTGAAGATGTGAATGTTTTATATTTTGGTATTTTTATGTGAGAAGGAGAAAATGTTTTTTAGCACAAGGACGATGCGAACGATCACACATGTGCCTAAACCTTTAAAATATTTTTTATTATTTTTTTAAAAGAGAAGAAGAAAAGGTTCTAACACAAGGACGATGCATGCGATCACACATGTGCCTAAACCTTTAAAACATTATTATTATTATTTTTTAGGAGAGAAGAAGAAAAGGTTCTAACACAAGGACGATGCGTGCGACCACACATGTGCCTGAACCTTTAAAACATTTTTATTATTTTTTAGAAGAGAAGAAGAAAAGGTTCTAACACAAGGACGATGCGTACGATCACATATGTGCCTAAACCCTTAAAATATTTTTTATATTTTTTTTATAACAGAAAGAGAAAAGGTTTTTAGCACAAGGACGATGCGAGCGATCACACATGTGTTTAACCTTAAAAATAATTTTTTGTTGATTTTTTAGAGATAAAAAAAACAAAATTGTTTATAAATGAAAATTTAGAATAAAAAACAATCAAAACAATTATGGAACAATAAAACCAAATTTAATAAGATAATTCAAAACAAAAAGAAGAGGTGAAGGGATAAGAACCTGGATGAGAAGATAACGATAGTCCGATCAAGATACGAGTGAAAAATAGATGATTCAAGAGATGTAGATGTTGATATAGAGAAGAAGAGGTGTGTTGAAATGTTTCATGATAATAGGGGAGATAAGAAATGTGTGGAAAGATATGTAGTGTGGGAGAGAAGAATGAAGTAGAGTTTTGGGATGAAAATGAAGAGGTTTGGTGTGAGAGAGAAAAGATGGATATTGTGTAATTGTGTGTGTGAAGTGAAGAGAATGTAGGTATTTATAAAGTTAAGGATGAAGAAAGTTGATGAATAAAATTAATATAATAAGTTGGTGAAAAGTTTAGATGAAATAAAATATAATAGAAAAAGTAAATAGTAAAAGTTAATGTGGAAATAAGTGAACGAAATAATATAAAAAAGTTGATGGAGAAAGTAGGTGAAATAAAATATAGTAAATAGTAAAAGTTAATGTGGAAAATAAGTGAAAAAAATAATATAAAAAATTGGTGAAAAATTTAGATGAAATAAAATATAATAAAAAAGATGAATAGAAAAAGTTAATGTGAAAAATAAGTGAAAGAAATAATATAAAAAAATTGGTGGAGAAAGTAGGTGAAATAAAATATAGTAAATATTAAAGTTAATGTGGAAAAATAAGTGAAAGAAATAATATAAAAAGTTGGTGAAGAAGGTAGGTGAAATAAAATATAGTAAATAGTAAAAGTTAATGTGGAAAATAAGTGAAAGAAATAATATAAAAAGTTGGTGGAGAAGTAGGTGAAATAAAATATAATAAAGAATAAAAGTTAATGTGAAAAATAAGTGAAAAAAATAATATAAAAGCTGGTGGAAAAGTAGATGGAGAAAAATGAATAAAGGAAATGATAAAAAGTTGATGGAGAAGATATGATTAAAATTTTAAGTGGAATAATTAGAAAAGTTGATATATAAAAATTAATATGGAAATGAGGTGAAAAAAATAAATGAAAAAGGTAGATGATGTGGAATGTGATATGGAGGGTGATGTGGATGATGATGTGGAGAGTGGGGTGTGGTAAGAGAAAAAGGATGGTGAGGAAGTAAAAAAGTGTGGAATTATTTTGGGCCATTGAATTAAGGAATAAAAAATTAATTTAGGAGGTGCAAATAGTAAAACAAATAATATATTTTTTTTATTCTTTTGTTTTTTTTATTATTTATTTTTGTGAAATCTTATTTACCCAGACGAAATTGGGTATTGACAGCTATACTCTCCAATTTCCCCATAAATTTTAAGTTTCATTGCAATCTCGTGCACTTGCTCTCTATTTGGATTTCGTATCCCAAATGCAAAAAGGGCCTCTAGTAGAGCAACTTGTTCTTTAGTAGGACTTTATCGTTTATATCACAGCTTGTCTTGAACTTCCAAATTTTTTAAATTTTTGTTCATTTTTCTAAGAGACAAAAGTGAAGGAATATTATGTTTGTGTCAAAGAGGGTTGATACAATTAGTTTTCTTTTAACTCAATTTTGTCCATAGTCTAGTTTGAAGTACAGTCTAGATGTATCCTCCGGTCTGCGCAAATGATCTTACTAGATCTAAGTCCAACAAGTTTATATCCATGATTTGTTTAAGTTAAAATAATTTTTAGGGTACATAGCATTGTTCTACCCGAATTCCTCTATCATACCTTCAAACGAAGGGAGGTTAACAACGGTTTTCCAGCTTATATACCCCAGTATTAGTTTATTATTAAAAAAAAGTGAAGAGTGGTGAAATAACAAAACAAATAAACAAGTATAACAAGAACAAGGAACGAACGTAAATGCAAAAGAACATGAATTAAAAAAAGCTTAAAGGAAAGAATGAACAAAATGAAAGATTGAGAGGATGAAACACTTACAAGAATGCGAAAACAAAAGGCACACTTAGAGAGAAAGGCTCCTCACAAAATCAGGACACTCTCGAAGGACACTAAAGGAGAGCAAACTCACGCTCCACTATGGGACTCAAGTATCGCTCAACGCGGAGGAATACTCTAGTTATAGCCAAACATTTTCACTATAGCAACAATTTCGGTTGTTGCTACCGGTTGTTTCACAGTGTCGGTTATTTCAATAATAATAATAATAATAATATTGGTATACGTGAGAAGTATGGGAAATTATTGGATAAATGTCTTGTGTATGGTATTTTGATTTGTGAAATGGCTAGATGTTTGTTATATTTTTTTTAGAATAAAAAAAAATGAACTGAGTACTAAATTGTTTATGCCTAGTATAATATCGTAAACATTCATGTGTGGATTGAATGTTGTCCTGTGAAGTCTAAACGCCTTAATTAATTTTCTGACGTGAGATGGTTGGTATTAAATTCATGTAAAAATCATTCATACATAGTAGGTATGGGCTTTGAAAGGGTTGTGGTTTGAATAATGCAGAATATGTAATATAACTGTTTAGGGAAAGTATAATGTTATTCGGATCAAATTATACAATTGTACCCTGCACCAATACAAATGCTCCGTCTTTAATTTAATAGAATCTAATAAATAGTGATGTGTTACCCAACGGGAACCACTCTTATCTGCATAAAAGTGTTGTATTTCTAAATTTTAATTATGATGTTGAAATGCACAAGGGAGAAGAGGTAATTACATATTTATTAAAATCTTATTTAAATTAGTTGTGAACAATTATTTGAGGAATCAAAATATATTACCATAACCATTATGTACTAACACTTAACTATTAGAAGTTGTAATTGACTTGAAACTAAATAAATAAATTAATACACACACACACACATAAATATATATATATATATATATATATATATATATATATATATATATATATATATATATATATATATATATATATATATATCGTACTATCATATATTTTTCTTGAAATATAGAATTTTCGAGGTCGAAAATTTTTTGTTATTAGGGAAAATGTAAGACCCATGAAAAATATTTACCTTAATAATAATAATTTTATTACTAGTAGTAATAAATTTCTTTGTGAATGGAAAATATAATTAATAACTTTATGTAAAAATAAAATGTGGAAAGCTAAATAAGAAATTTTGGCAGCTTAAATGGTAGAAAATTGTGGTGATTTCAAGAACATGGGTTCAAACTTTTTTCTACCTTTTTATTTTAAAAAAAAATCAAAATCATGATAGTGGATAAGCACTCCACGTTTGAAGTTATTATTGAGGGATCAGATATGTCAAGTGGTGATTAAAATATTAATATAATAAAATAATATTAAAATAATAAATAATATTAAAAAATTATTTAATAGTAAATTTTTTGGATTATAAATAGTCATGAGAGGGGAGGTTATTCTGCACAAAGAGAGGAAGAATCAAGTGAGAAATCTCGAGAAATAGAGAAGAAAGAGTTAGGAAGATTATTTTAATTGCAAGAAGAGTAGAAGTTCTAGAGGGTTTTCGGGGAAACAAATTCTGAGCAAGAGATTAAGTCTGGAATAGAGGTAGGGGAGCTAACCTTTCTAAGCTTTTATATTATGATTTAGTATTGTTTTATTACTATTCATGTCTTGAAATTCTGTGTGAATACTTTTAATGAAAAACATAAGTGCTTGTTATATATCTATCTATATTGAATTTTTGTGTTAATATTATATGTTGTTTTGAATCTGTAAATAAGAAATTTGTTAAAACTAGTTGAGGAACACTTTTGCTAAGGAAAGACTTGGTACTTAAGTTGTCCATTGTGACACACCTCTCTTTCCTGGAAGACTACTCGACAAGTTTTTAACTTAAATCTTGTTGAACAGATTATGTACTGTTAAATTATTGTGCAATATATCTTGTTGGAATGAAAATTGTTGATGAATTCATGTTATTGTGGTAGATATGGAATTATGAATTATAATTGTGATGGTAGGATAGAGGAATCTTAAAGAACGAAGTTGGTACATCCCTGATCATCGAGCAGCCCTGGTCAAATCTAGTAAGTTGTGACTAGTCATATGTACTGATGTTTATGGTGAGTTTGATTCGTCAAACATTTGATTCTTCTCCGGTGACCATTTATGGTGATATTTTAGTATTGTTAATTTATTTTGTGATATATTCATTTTGTATGATTTCTGTGATGATTGTATTTTATTATATTGGATTTGAATTTATGCATTTGAACATGATATGAGTATTATGAGAAGATTTTGTAATGGTATAATATGAGTTGAGGAATATGAGCATGGTATGAGTCTCGTGGAGAGATTCTGTAATGATATGGTATTTGTGTATATGTTGATGTTGAGGGTCCTGTTGTTGGAGGTTATCCTGATACTCTAATAATCATCCAGTATCAAGTAGAGAAGGATGAATTATGTGGTGAGAAGGGCAGGAGGTTCTGGTCTATGTGTCGATTTTGGACATAGTGTTGAGGACTAACCTTATGGATGATATGAAGTATTCTGGAAGTGTATTTGTAAGAAGAAGTAAAAGTCATCACAAGTGCATAACCTCCCATAACCGCTCCTCAACGTATCATCCGAATGAGTGTCTATTGAGTATTGTGGGATGAGTGTCTATTGAGTATTGTGGAATGAGTGTCTATTGAGTATTGTGGGATAAGTGTCTATTGGGTATTGTGGAATGAGTGTCTATTGGGTATTGTGGGATGAGTGTCTATTAGGGATTGTAGTATGATGGGATGAGTATCTATGGTGCGATTGTTGTATGATGGTATGAGGGTGTCTGACATAATTATTATATGAGGTTTGTTGAGTGTATCAAAGTAATTGTGCATGTTTTATAAATGAGTTTTGCAAATGTGACATCCCAATTATATAACCACAATCATATAATATAAGCGTCAACATCCAAATAAAGAGAAAAGTTAGAGTATGGCTTGCAATTAAGTACGAAATTACAGTCATCCAAATTATGAAGACAGAATTTTAAACTTAAACAGTTTAGAGTATTCAACACTTCAAGCGTTCAAATAGAAAATTCCTAAGTAGACTGCACTGCAACATCAGTATCCTCTAGTTCTTGCTCCAAAAGTATCTCCTCAACAATTTATGCTCCCATCCAAGTGGATGATCATCGCAAAAGAAAAACATACACAAGCAGCACACAACACAGAAGCAAGGGTGAGCTAGGTAAACAAGCAATAATCAATCGATGTCATCATGCTTAATCACATATAGAAGAACAATTAAAGCATACCCTTTAAACCATGACTTAAACACTCACACGACTCATCCGGATTTGTATAACTGTCGAACTATTGGTCGTCTTTGCACTTGCATAGTTCAGCTGGCACTCCCAACACTATGCAAGGTAAATCCCCCATCTGTCTATGTCTAAACTCTAAGACTACAGACGAGGACCTCCCTCTACTCTCACCACTTACATTATTCTTCTTTATTTGAGCATGAACAATGCTTTGAGTGTAGGGATAGACATACCAGTTCAAAGCTCCATACAACTATACAGAACAACAACAACACCCCACACATCACTTTCAATCATCTCACCCTAAGATGTCCACTTCATACTCAATTACATCATTGCAGTTCACATTCATATTCTTTTCAACCACCCAAACCTCATACATAAATGTACATAACAATCTGTTAAGCAAACAACATTAATCATACATTCACATACTTCCCACATAAATCACATCATGTTCAGACGCATAAATGCAAATAAATTTTCTATTTCGATAAAAAACATTACTCTTCACTCATATCATTAATTAAATATCTGAACCCATCAAACTAATTAACATGTTTAGATCATGTGGTAAAATTTTCAGTCCAATCCAACGGTTAATAAGGCAGAACTCATAATTTTTGTATAAATGGTCAAAAACAGAAATTAAGCAATATTGAGATTCCTGAGAAGATACGAAATTAATATCTCTAAATCTGTAACTCCGATTTCAAATTTGAACGGTAAAAGTAATTCACTATGTGTTAGAAACTACATATTAAAATTTCCGGTTGATCAAACGGTTAACTAGATAGATATTGAGGTTTTACCGAGGTAACTCAGGGACAAAATTTTAAGTGGTTTTCGGTTATACTCAAAATGCGGAACGAATTCCTCTAAGCACAGACATCTAATTACAAATCTGAATGGTCAAGATGACTTAATATGTCTTATGAACTACATACTAAAGTTTGGACTCAATCTAACGGTAAATAAAATATATCTGTTTTGTAACACCCCGACAACTTACAAAGACCATCGACTGCCCCCACACATCACCACGAGGCGTTTCAGTGTGTTTTGTCCTCACTCGCACACTTTTCGGGAAAACTTCCCAGAAGGTCACTCATCCCCAAATTACTCCACGCTAAGCACGCTTAACCATGGAAATCTTATGAGTCATATCCTTACCTATTCACTGGTAAGTTTAATTTTCGAGGACGAAAATATTTGTGTTCGGGAGAATGTAAGGATCTGTAGAAACTAAATTAAGGGGGGCAGACTTTTTCCTTTATTAATGCATAAATCATATCAACTTTACCAAAACTCTGATTTTTCTTCAAAGTCACATCCTCTCTCTAGAAAGTTTCTTCTTCTTCCTCTGACTTCTCTCTAGATTCCCAGCACCTTGGACCATAAGAATTCAATTCTGGTGCTACCCAGGCGTCCGCGGAGTTGAGATCTTCAACTCAACCGAACGTTTTCTTCGTTCCGATCGGTTTCGCGTTCATAGCGAGGATTACTGTTTTGGGGCTTTTCTAAAGTGTTGTGCGTATAAACCAATGTAAGGGGAGCTAGATCATTTTCTATGGGTTGTATGAACAATACATGTGCTGATCTATGTGTGACTATGTTGTTTGGGTTGAAATTGTAGTTCTGTTACGGAGTCCTCTCGGTAAAATATAGATCTTGACCTATTTAACCGTTAGATCAACCTGAAAATTTGATATATGCTCCCTAAGATATATTACTACACTTTGACCGTTCGGATTTGTAATTGGAAGTTTGTACTTGGAGAAATAAATCCTGCAAGTTTGAGTAAAACCTAACCAATTTGACCGTTAGATCAACCTGAAAATTTGATATATGATCCCTAAGATATATTAATACAGGCTAAGCACGCTTAACCATGGAGTTCTTATGGGTTAGGCTACCGAAAAGCAAATGCATTTAGTGATATGAGTAGCCAAATCAATCCCTTTAAGCTATCTTTCAACTGTATAGTCTCATACCTATATAGTCTCTAGATCCCTATCATTTCGGTGTATGTTCGATTCATCCATGTGTCCCTTCCACTCGAAGCCTGCCAGGAGCCGCTCCTTGTCTGTGCCCCTTGCACTTCATGCCTCTTGCACCAGCGATCACTCCCCGCCCTCGTCAGTGCCCAGGTGTCATACTCGGATGAGGTCTCCATCCTTGATTAAAACTCTGACCTTGATTATAATTCGTCTGAAGACCTTGATTTCCCATATAATTCACTTCTTCATGAGACATGCTTTGCACTACACATTGACCATTATTATGATTTCCTCCGCATAATTCACAACTTTGAACCATCTGATGTTGAGTTTGAGAAACATTCTGTAGTTCTTTAGGTAGCTGAGATAACTTCTTCATTAATGTCTCAAGTTGCTGAGTCATAATCTTGTTCTGAGCTAGTAAAGCATCTTGAGATTGAAGCTGAAGAACACCTTTTTGTTGAAATTGAGCTCTTTCACTCTGAACTTCATTATCATTTGCAGCCATGTTTTCAATCAGTTCATGTGCTTCTTCAGGCGTCTTCCATCTGATACTACCTCCAGCTGATGCATCTAACATTAACTTTGTTTGAGATTTCAGCCCTCCAAGAAACAGATTTAACATTGTAGGCTCATCAAATCCATGAGTAGGAGTTTTTCTCAGTAGGCCTTTGAATCTATCCCATGCTTGACCTAGAGTTTCATCAACATCTTGTTGGAAAGACGAGATCTCCTGCTTTCCCTTATTGACTTTGGACTGAGGGAAGAACTTATTTAGAAATTTAGCAACCACATCATCCCAAACTGTTAGACTATTCTCTGGGAAGGAATTCAACCACATTTTTGCATTACCAGCCAATGAGAATGGAAATAAGCTGAGTCGACTTGCTTCATCTGGAACCTGATGAATCCTCACTGTATTACAGATCTCCATGAAAGTAGCCAAGTGAGTGTAAGGATTCTCGTGGGATAATCCATGAAATTGATTGTTCTGCACCAGATGAATAAGAGCTGGCTTCATCTCCATGTTAGCAGCATTCACCATTGGTCTTGCAATACTGTTGAAGTGCAGAGGTCCTGAGAAAGTATTATAATCTGCAAGAGTACGTCTTCCTTGCCCAGAACCTTCTCCAGTGCGATTATCTTCCATTTCTTCTTTTTCTTGCCCTGATGAAAAGTCCAGAATTTCTTCAGAAATAGCAGGGGATTCTCTGGATTCTCTGGATTCTCTACTTTGTCTCCTTCTTCTACTGTTGTTCCTTCGAGCAGTTCTTTCAATTTCCGGATCAAAAAGTAGATTTTCAACCTGTTCTCTGCTTCTCATACAAAACACAAACAAAAAAGAAACAATCCAAAAAGACACAATTTCTACAGATGATAACAATTATGCACAAGAATTCAAATACAATCACAATAAACACTTAAACAAAAGATAGCAAAAATCAACTAAACCAGATAAACAACAAATAATCAACAAAAACAAAAACAAATCCCCGGCAACATCGCCAAAAACTTGTTGTGACCTCGGCAAGCGCACCGGATCGTTCAAGTAATAAATCGGTAAGTCCGGAAATCGTTTCCCAAGAGATTTGTTTTGATTCACAGATTGATTAAAGTTTACTAATTTAGCGAATAATAAACGTAATTTTGTAGCAAACTTCAGATTAGCATATAGATATGTAAAATAAAGTGGTGAAAACAGATGAATTAAAGTTCACTGGGGTTGATTTTCAAGTTCATCACTCAAGTAATTTTTCTACTAACACAATTCCTCAAAATTAAGCATCAACATCCTAGGCGCATGCAATCCTGATCTCTCAGATGACAGTTTAGAATCATTCAAACTAAATCCTAATCTCTTAGATAATTCAGTTATCAGATTTGCCTTAATCACAATGTCACAGATGACTAAAAATTTCCTCCTATGTCTAGGACTCGAAATCCTTTAGCAGTTCTATCCTAGGTCCGCGGTCTCATACACTTCTCAATGATTTAACCGTTCAAATAGCTCAGATTCTCATCATAGGCATGAATAATAAAGATAGAACACAAAATTCATACAAGATCATGCATTAATATAGAAATTACAAAGAGTTTCAGAAATGTACTCTCAACCCCAGTGAAATGGAGTTCTAGCTACACATATACATCATAGAAGCGATAAAGCATGGATTGGACGGTGGAAATTGGTGATTTTCCAAAACGAGCTCTGCAGCGTCCTCTAGTCTCCTCCCCTCCAGAACTGCCTCTCTCTGCCTCTGGATCGCGTCTTTAAAGAGATAAGTCGTAAGTGACTTTTCGCTGGGCGAAAGGAATCCACTCGCTGGGCGAGTGGGCTAGCTGGGCGAGTTGCTCCAGCTCGCTGGGCGACTGGCTCGCTGGGCCACTGGTTCCTGGTCGCTGGGCCACTGGTTCACTTCTGGCTGGGCCACTGGTGCGCTCTGGCTGGGCCACTGATTCACTTTTGGCTGGGCCACTGGTGCGCTCTGGTTGGGCCACTGATGCACACAGGGTCTCTTCGATATTATCCAATCCTTATTCTATTGCAAAAATAAACACACAAAAGCATCAAAACACATTTAAACATTACAAACTATACTTACATCAACAATTATATACTTTTCATGAGAATTAATACTAAAACTTACTCAAAAACACAACATTTTAAGTAACAAAAGCAAGTAAAGTTTACACCTATCAACCTCCTGCTACTCCTCACCACATGGTTCAATCCTCTCTACATGAGAAGAAAGACCATTGGAGTTTCAGGATGACCCCCAAGACTGAGCTCCTACTTTCATTCTAAACACTACCAGGGCACCACCATGTATCCTCTCCTTGAGGATCATCGAATTACGTCCATGAACCATACTGTCACTTTGAAACTTAACCCAAGACATGAATAACCATATACCATCATATTATCACAGTGAATCCAACATATCTCATACATTCACATACTTCCCACATAAATCACATCATTATAGTTCACAACCATGTTCAGATGCATAAATTCAAATCCAATAAAATCCAATCATCGCAGAAATCATAAAAACTGAATATATTGCATAATAATTTAATAGTACTCAATCTGTACAACAAGATTTAAGTTAAAAACATATCGAGTAGACTTCCAGGAAAGAAAGGTGTGTCACAGTGGACAACTTAAGTACCAAGTTTTTCCTTAGCCAAAGTGTTACTCAACTAGTTTTTAACAAATTTCTTATTGACAGATTCAAAACAACAACATATAATGTTGAAACCAAAACTAATTAACAACATGTTTAGATTATGTGGTAAAATTTTTAGTCCAATCCAACAGTTAATAAGGTAGAACTCATAATTTTCTATAAAAGGTCCAAAAAGAGAAATTAAGCAATATTGAGATTCCTGAGAAGATACGAAATTAATATCTCTAAATCTGTAACTCCGATTTCAAATCTGAACGGTCAAAGTAATTCACTATGTGTTCGAAACTACATATTAAAATTTCAGGTTGATCCAACGGTTAAATAGATAGATATTGAGGTTTTACCGAGGTAACTCAGGGACAGAATTTTAAGTGGTTTTCGGTTATACTCAAAATGCAGAACGAATTCCTCTAGGTACACCCATCTAATTTCAAATCTGAACGGTCAAGATGACTTAATATGTCTTATTAATGACATACTAAAGTTTGGGCTCAATCTAACGGTAAATGAAATATATATGAAATTTTTACCATGATAACTTAAGAACAGAAATATAATGTTCATCAGATTTTTCAAAACTTCAAAATTACTTTCTCAAAACATAGACTTCCAATTACAAATCCGATCGGTCAAAGTGTAGTAATATATCTTAGGAATAATATATCTAATTTTCAGGTTGATCTAACGGTCAAATAGGTCAGAATCTATATTTTACCGAGAGGACTCAGTAACCAAATTACAAGGGTAATTAATTTACTCAAACATGCAGGATTTATTTCTCCAAGTAGAGACTTCTAATTGATGATCCGAACGGTCAAAGTGAAGAAATAGGTCTTAGGATTCATATATTAAATTTTTAGCTAAATCCAATGGTAAAAACAATTAAAAGGAAGATTTTACCACAGTAATTCGAAAATAAGAAAATTATAATCATGAAAACTAAATTTATACAAATGAATAGATAACTACCATTACCAAAATTTTCACATGTTCATAACTCATATTCATGATCATAACATGTATAAAAATCATATATAAGAAGGATTAGCTCCCCTACCTCTGTTCCAGCCTTAATCTCTTGCTTAGAAATTGTTCCCCGAAAACTTACAGAATTTTCCCTTTGCAATTAGAATTTCCTCCAAGTCTCTTCTCTCAAAATTTTTCTAAATTTTTGGTGCAAGTTTCAGCCTTCCCCATGCTTGCTATTTATAGGCTAAGATTTGACACTATTTAGGTTTTATTTATATATATATATATATATATATATATATATATATATATATATATACATACATATATATTTTATTATATTTTTAATAAAATTAAATCCCATTACCGAAAGTTGTTCCCCCTTAACTCCACTTCTGAAAGTAGTTTTGTCTTTTTTTTTTAAAATATTATTTTATATAAAAAAAAATAATATTTTGACTTCACCACCAAAAGTGTTTTGCTCACCATTTCACTTTTGAAAGGTTCTTTGTCATTTTGCAATCATATATATATATATATATATATTTGGACTTTACAATTTTTCTCAATAACAAATTTTCGACCTCGAAAATTTAATACATCAAGGAAGGCTTATTGCAACAGTTGGAGATTCCGGAGTGGAAATGAGATAGCATAGCCATGGACTTCGTTACCCATTTACCACGCACGGTTAGGGGTCATGATGCTATTTGGGTAATTGTAGACAGGTTGACCAAGAGTGTTCATTTCTTGGCAATCAAATTAAGGATGTCTATGACGAAGTTGGCACAATTGTATGTCATTGAGATCGTGAGACTACACGACATTCCTTCTAGCATCATATCGGATAGAGATCCTCGCTTTACTTTTAGATTCTGGCAGATGCTTCAGAGCGAGATGGGCAGCAGATTGCAAATGAGCTCAGCTTACCATCCTCAGACAGATGGTCAATCAGAAAGGACGATCCAGTCACTAGAAGACTTGCTAAGGACGTGTGTCTTGGATCACTTGGGTGCTTGGGATGAGGTGTTGTCGTTGGTAGAATTCACCTACAACAACAGTTATCAGGCCAGCATCGGTATGACACCGTTTGAAGCATTATATGGGAGGCGCTGCAGAACACCTCTTTGTTGGTTTCAGGATGGAGAGGCAGTGTTGACGGGACCGGAACTAGTTCAATAGACCACAGAAGGTGAAGCTTATACAGGAGAGGATGCGAGCATCTCAGAATAGGCAGAAGTCCTATGTTGATCGGAGACAAAGGTCGTTGGAGTTTGTCGTTGGGGATCATGTGTTCCTCCGAGTGACTCCTACTACTGGTGTAGGAAGAGCCATTCGTGCTAGGAAACTATCTCCTAGGTATCTTGGTCCTTACCAGATTTTATGGCGCATAGGACCGGTAGCGTATGAGATAGCCATGCCACCCCGGCTGGCTAACTTTCATCCAGTCTTTCACGTTTCACAACTTAGGAAATATGTATCGAATCCGTCTCATGTACTAGAAGCTGAAGATGTCGGTGTCAGAGAAGATGATGGAAGCAGCTTCACTCTTCAAGAATGAGCAACTTCTCAGACCAGAGGTGGCAGCGGAATTGGAAAACGAAGATGTAGTTGGAGGCGCACGGAAGGTGTTTGATGAATTGTCTGGTGCGGTTTTGGAGTGTGTAGGCAGAGGTTCTAGCTCAGACGGCCTTCCAAGAGGGAAGGAAGCTAGAGGATAAGTGTGCTAAAGTGGCACAATGCAAAGAACTTGAAGAAGTAGTGGCTGGAAACAATCCAACAGTATTTCACTATATCAATTCAAGTTGCCTTTACAAGAATGAGAAGCTCTCTTTTATAGAGTAAGAGAAGCCTCTGAAATGTGCTAAAGAAGTTATTCAAACGTGCATAGACTACCAGTTGAAGATGTTTCACATGGGAAATGTGCTTTAGATGAAGGAGATGCATGGTTTGAATGTGTTTCACGTGGAAAATATGGGCCACGGCTGGAATGTGCTCCACATGTGCAGGGTTGATTATTTTGCACATGGAAAGTGTTGAAAATGTGCACCAAAGTGAAGGCTTCACGGTTTGGCTGCAACATGTACTTCTACTTGCCTCATTTTCTCTCTTTTGCTGGTTTAAGCTTCCTAGTATGCATGTTCATGGATTCCTACCTACAAAACAAGATAAAGATATTTAGTTAAAGAAGAACATGCTAAGACTTTAGAAAGAAAAGATTAAGTCCTTTATTCAACTTCCCTTTCTTGGTCTTAGAGTAAAGTTGATACTTCTTTGGATGGTAAGTCCCTAAAGGGGTTGCCATCATTCCCTCCCTCTTTAAAAACGATTTGTCCTCAAATTGGGAAGAAATAAAGAAGCACAACTTCGGTTTTTATGTTCCTCCGGGATCAAAAATATATCTACAAAAGATTGCAAAAATGAGTATGATGAAGATGATGTAAACAAAGATAAGAAGACAAAAGAAAAGTCTTGTATTTTTGAAAAATATTTTCAGAAATTTAGGCTTGGAAAAATGGAAAATTCCATAGTCCCAAGTTATTGGATTTTTATCTTGAGTTATTTGTTTACACAAAGGTAACATTAACTCAAGGTTTGAATTGCCATATTTTGAAAAGGATTGCTCAGAATATTGGATGGCAATTGATTTAAAAGAAAAATGAATAATGGAAGAGTGCACAATAAATGGAAAAGAAGTAAATAATGAGAACCCTTCCCTTTTAGGTTCCATGTTGATGGTAAGAGTAGGAGTTGCCAGCATTAGCAAGAGCTCATTCTTTTTACTTTCCTCCTCTTTCTTCTCTTCTTTCTCTCTTTTCTTTTCTTCTTCTCTTCTCTCTCTTTTATCTTTTTCTTCTCTTATCTTTTCTTCTTTTCTCTCTCTTTCTTCTCTCTCTCTCTTATCTTCTTTCTCTCTTTTCTTTTCTTCTTGCCTTTGTTCCTCTTTTTGACTCTCAACATCTCTTTTTAGTTTTAATTCTATTTGCTTAGTTTGCAGCTCCTTAAGGTTAATCTTAAATTCTAGTTCTCTAATAAGGAAACCATTGTCATTTAAGCTTTCAAGAAATGTTTTTCCATCTTTAATGTAAGCTCTTAATAATTGGAGGTTTCTCTTAATATGTGAAGGCACAAACTCTTTTCTCATGCAAGCTTTTAATTCAGACCAATCATGAATGAGAGATTTTCTACCTATCCTAACATGATATTGTCTCTCATCCCACCACTCTCTTACTTGCATTTCAAATCTAGATGTGTAGAGACTAAGGACATAAGATTCACTATTGCTAGAATGAAAATAGGACTCAGGTTTACTTTTTCTAGCAATAAATGGATGCATGTCATTAATGTCCTTTTCCCAAGCTAGGTATGTTAAAGTACCAATATCCACACCAAAGTATGGAATTTTTGCCCTAGCTTGTTTATACAATTCATCCTCCATCCGATCAAATTCATGATAGGAACAAGTCCTTCTTCTAGCTTCATCAAGTTTTCTTTTAATTTCTTTGAAAGTAATGGATTGATCAAAACTAGAAGACCGAGAGGACCTATATGAAGAAGAAGACCTATAGGAATCATAACAAGACATCAAAACTCTTTAAATTTTTGTGAAGGATTTCTAGAAAGGTTCTAGAGGTAAAATTAACCAAATAGCTCCCAGGAAGGAGAGGTGAGTCTCAATGGACAAGCTTAAGAACCTTGTCCTTCCTAGCCAGAGTGTCTTTGGTTGTTTCTTACCTTAGTTTCTAGGTAGAAATCTTTCAAAAGCGTTTTAAATGCAATATGAAATGCACCTAGAAACCAAATGAAGGTTTATCTATATGAAACGCGCTCCTAAGTACCACGGAGACTTAAAACATAAAAATCAATAAGCAAAGTAAAGTAAAGTAAAGCAAATGAAAATGAATGAGACACGACCCTAAGTGAAAGTGCAAATGACACTTGGAGCCACTTGACACACTTTCACACTAAGAAGTGGAAACTAAACTATTACAATGTTCAATGGTGCTCTTGGAATTGCTTGAAAAGCATTTTTCCAAGTCACTTTAAGTTGCAAATGAGAAATAAAATTGAATGACACTACAAAGGTTCTGTGATACCAAGCCAAAATTACAAATAAAATGTTTACAAAAGTAGCAAAGCCAAGTGTGGCTGTTGTTTCACAAAGTGCTGGTCCAAAATCATGAGCAAAAAGGTGGTATGGTTGCTGAAACTGCTGCTGAAATTGGTGCTGGAACAGCAAGAAAGAAGTGCACTTGAAGTCCAAGCTTGTGGCCTTTTTAACACCTCATCCACTTCCTAAGATGCTACCCCCTTGGAGCAAGGAATCTGAGGTAAAACCAGCTGCACCAATTCGTCACAGCACCCAAAACAAACACCAAACCAGTCAACAAAAACCAGCTGCTGCACCAGAAATGAATTTTCGCAGAACAGATTTTGGGCACAAATTAGAAGGCAAACAAGTTGAATTCAAGTGAATTTAAGCTTAGAATCACAGGAGGGACACTAAAGGAACCTAGGAGAGGCACTAGAACAGATTAAACAAGCAAGAAAAAGCAAAAACAAAGATCAAAATCAAGTGTAGTGAAACTGTTTGATAATTTTGCAAACTGTTTGATGAAAGTCCCCAATGAATTTCAGATTTTGTGATTTTCGGGTTTTGGCGTCAAAACTGGATTACTTGGTTTTCTCTTGCTTTTTATGGATGTAGTACACTCTTTTAAGCATATCATTGCATTTGGAAACTTGAAACCAGCTTTTTCCAATCCAGAAATGAAGATTTAAAGGTTGGACAAAATCAACAGCACATAATTTGCATACTGCACCAGAAAAGTGATGTGAAAATGGTGCTTTGAGATGCAAAATTGAGTTGCAATGGTTTTATGGCAGAACTAATGGTTCAAACAACTTTATATGCTTAAATTGAAGGTGTTCAAACTATCAAACAGCAAGGAAAAAGACCACACCCGAAAGTCACTGGTCCACTAACAAAAATTAAGCAAATTCAATGGTTGGAAACTGATTTTGCAGTGCTGGTGTAAAATTGACCAATTGAACAGTAACTACAAGTTTCAAAAGTTAAAATACACCTGCACCAATGTTGAAACTGCACTGAAACAGCCAAATGCTCCAAATCACAGGTTGAGTTGCAAATTATGCAGCATTTTGAAGTAAAAACTTAGCACCAGAATTTAGAACTGAATGGAATAAAATGAAAACAGCAGGTGCAAAGACTCTAGGACAGTCCTACTATCTAGATCTAACTGTAGAATATCAGCTAGAGATATGAAAACACCTAATACCAATCGAGGAAGACAAGCACGGTGATAGCTTTGGATTGGAAATTCTGGACAACACATGTTATTGGATTGTAAGCAACTAGGCAATGCATTTTGTAATTCAGTACTTAATATGAGTTGCTACAACTTTAGACATGCTTAATAACAACAAAGAAACTTGTCTCATGCTTTAGAAACAAAAATTCTGGACTGAAACAGATTGCTCAAGATCAAACCAGAATTGACTTTTGATGCAGATTTTTGTGAAACAGTATCAGGTTTTGTTTTGATTTTTGGATGCTTTAGCTCATGTCATCCAGGCTAGACATTGTCTCATTGCCTTGTAGGATTGATATAGTGCTAATCATGCATCTAAACACAAATTAAAACAAAAAAAATAGTGCTGGAACAGAATCAATACTTCATGACAGCAAGAACACTGCAGCACATTGCACAAGACTTGGACAAAACTGGAGAATGAATTTGAAAGCTGGAATGAACTCATACAAACAATTTTCACCGTTTAAAATGATCAACAAACACTAAGGAAAAGCAAATGCATGATTACAACACTCACAGACACGAATTAAACCAAAACAGAATAAAAAAAAATTTCTAAAACAGTGACAGAGTTTGACAGCACATGACAGAAACGAAAATTGAACAAAAGAGCAACTTAGCTCATTGAAGCACAGCGTGGACGTGCTGGCTCTTGATACCAAATGATGGAAGCAGCTTCACTCTTCAAGAATGAGCAACTTCTCAGACCAGAGGTGGCAGCAGAATTGGAAAACGGAGATGTAGTTGGAGGCGCACGGAAGGTGTTTGATGAATTGTCTGGTGCGGTTTTGGAGTGTGTAGGCAGAGGTTCTAGCTCAGACGGCCTTCCAAGAGGGAAGGAAGCTAGAGGATAAGTGTGCTAAAGTGGCACAATGCAAAGAACTTGAAGAAGTAGTGGCTGGAAACAATCCAACAACATTTCACTATATCAATTCAAGTTGCCTTTACAAGAATGAGAAGCTCTCTTTTATAGAGTAAGAGAAGCCTCTGAAATGTGCTAAAGAAGTTATTCAAACGTGCATAGACTACCAGCTGAAGATGTTTCACATGGGAAATGTGCTTTAGATGAAGGAGATGCATGGTTTGAATGTGTTTCACGTGGAAAATATGGGCCACGGCTGGAATGTGCTCCACATGTGCAGGGTTGATTATTTTGCACATGGAAAGTGTTGAAAATGTGCACCAAAGTGAAGGCTTCACGGTTTGGCTGCAACATGTACTTCTACTTGCCTCATTTTCTCTCTTTTGCTGGTTTAAGCTTCCTAGTATGCATGTTCATGGATTCCTACCTACAAAACAAGATAAAGATATTTAGTTAAAGAAGAACATGCTAAGACTTTAGAAAGAAAAGATTAAGTCCTTTATTCAACTTCCCTTTCTTGGTCTTAGAGTAAAGTTGATACTTCTTTGGATGGTAAGTCCCTAAAGGGGTTGCCATCAGAAGATCTATCCATGGAGGTACAACCAGTAAGAATTGAGGGGAGCCAGAACAAGTGGCTTAGAGGCAAAACCGTCAGTTTGGTCAAAGTCATCTGGGATGGTAAAACGGGTGACTCTACATGGGAACTAGAAGAAAGAATGAAACAATTATACCCTCAACTATATCCTTGATGTATTGAATTTTCGAGGTCGAAAATTTTTGTTGTTGGGAAAAATTGTAAAGTCCAAATATATATATGATTGCAAAATGACAAAGAACCTTTCAAAAGTGAAATGGTAAGCAAGACACTTTTGGTGGTGAAGTCAAAATATTATTTTATATATAAAATAGTATTTTTTTTAAAAAAAAAAAGACAAAACTACTTTTAGAAATGGAGTTAAGGGGGAACAACTTGCGGTAATAGGATTTAATTTTATTTAAAATATTATAATATATATATATATATAAACCTAAATAGTGTCAAATCTTAGCCTATAAATAGCAAGCATGGGAAAGGCTGAAACTTGCACCAAAAATTTAGAAAAATTTTGAGAGAAGAGAGTTGGAGGAAATTCTAGTTGCAAATGGAAAATTCTGGAAGTTTTCGGGAAACAATTTCTAAGCAGGAGATTAAGGCCGGAATAGAGATAGGGGAGCTAATCCTTCTTATATATGATTTTTATACATGTTATGATCATGAATATGAGTTATGAACATGTTAAAATTTTGGTAATGATAATTATCTATTCATTTGCATAAATCCAATGGTAAAAACAATTAAAAGGAAGGTTTTATCACAGTAATTCGAAAATAAGAAAATTATAATCATGAACTACTTGGAGAAATAAATCCTGCATGTTTGAGTACTGTTTTTGGACATTTGTAATGTCTCGGCAACTTACAGGGACCATCGACTGCCCCCACAGATCACTCGAGGCTTTCTAGTGTGCTTTGTCCTTACTCGCACACTTTCCGGGAAAACTTCCCGGAAGGTCACCCATCCCAAATTACTCCAGGCTAAGCACGCTTAACCATGGAGTTCTTATGAGTCAGGCTATCGAAAAGCAAATGCATTTGGTGATATGAGTAGTCAAATCAATTTCTTTAAGCTATTCTTCAACTGCATAGTCCCATACCTACACAGTCTCTAGATTCCTCTCATTCTAGTGTATGTTCGATTCATCCATGTGCCCCTTCCACTGGAACCCTGCCAGGAGCCGCTCCTTGTCAGTGCCCCTGCACCATGCCTCTTGCACCGGCAATCACTCCCCGCCCTCGTCAGTGCCGGCTGTCACATGCCCACCAGCTTCCGTCTGGTTCGTCCTCGAACCACACTGTACTAGGAGAGGCTAGGCTCTCATACCACTAAATGTAACACCCCAAAAATTAAACATCTCACACACAAAATTATTTCATTAATAATATAAACATCGTACAGTATTACAATCATCCATTTAGGAGTAACATAGTTCACATTGGAATTACATTTTTTTTTAAAACATCATTAAAACACTCCTAAATTTATTTATTTTTTATTTTTTTAAACTACTCTTCATTTTTCTGCTGCTTCCTCCTTCACTTGTATTGGTTCGGACGTCGTTCCAGCATCTGCTCCCGTATAACATAAACGTTATACGATCATTGCAAAATAAGATTTTCCGGCACAAACAAACAAGTAAGGGTGAGCTACCAGGCAAAATTCAAAGAAAAGCATTACACTATTATTATACGTAATACATTCACCATAGATTCTTGTAAGATGCAATTATCATACTAGACTCTATTATCCGGATAAAATGTTAATGGAAGTCTCGGGTGGTCATGCACTTGTGGTGACATATACAACACAGTTATGGCCAAATATAATATATCACATCACCCACAAGGTTAGCCCATTAACGTCTATGAACATAGACTAGGACCTCCTACTACTTTCACCATATAACACATCCTTCTCTAATTGAGACTGGACAATTATTAAAGTTTTAGAATAATCACCAACAACAAGACCCTCAACATCAACATATACAATAATATCATAGCATTATAGAGTCTCTCCCCGATACTCATACTATATTTCAAATGCATAATTTTATATCAAACATCATAAAATACACCGATAATAGAATTCATACAAGATAATTATAAACAAATTAACAATCATAAAATATTACTATAATTCGTCAGAGAAGAATAAAGTATTTGACAATCATAAAAAAATACTCTTAATATAAAAATTCTTGGGGAAACAAGAAGTTGAATCTGGTAGAGCCGGTTAGACAACTTCCCATCCTTCCAAAAATACAATATAAATAAGGAAAACAAAAAAATCTGGGGAAACAAGAAGTTGAATCTGAAAGAGTCGGTTAGACAACTTCTCATCCTTCCAAAAATACAAAATAAATAAATAAGGAAAGCAATAAAAAGTTTGGGGAAACAAGAAGTTGAATCTGGCAAGGCCGGTTAGACAACTTCTCATCCTTCCAAAATACAATATAAATAAATAAGGAAAGCCGTAAAAAGTTTGGGGAAACAAGAAGTTGAATCTGGCAAGGCTGGTTAGACAACTTCTCATCCTTCTAAAATACAATATAAATAAATAAAGCCGTAAAAAGCTTGGGGAAACAAGAAGTTGAATCTGGCAAGGCCGGTTAGACAACTTCTAATCCATCCAAAAATACAATATAAATAAATAAGGAAAGCCGTAAAAAGTTTGGGGAAACAAGAAGTTGAATCTGGCAAAGCCGGTTAGACAACTTCTCATCCTTCCAACAATACAAAAGAAGCAACTAATAACATACAAATAGCATAACATAATCAATATCGCATTTTACAACTATCAAACTTGGATCTCCTCACAGAAGCATGTTCTTATTCAAAATTCAGATCATACTGAAACAAAATGCTTCGTATTCAAGATTTAAGATCAAACAAAAGCAAAATATTACATATTCAAGACTCAGGATAATACAAAACAAAAACTTAAGAGTAACTCCCCTTACCTCTATTCCAGACTTAATCTTCTCCATAGAAACCGTTCTCCGGAAACTTCCAAAATTTTACCCTTGCAACTAGAATTTCCTCCAACTCTCTTCTCTCAAAATTTCTCTCAATTTTTGGTGCAAATTTTCAGCCTCCCCCTTGGCTATTTATAGCAAAAAAATTTACTATTCATTTTTACTATTCATTTTAACTATTCATTTTTCTATTCATTTTACTATTACAAAAATAATTTTTTATTCACAATTTGATGAATTCTGATCTCTTATGACCCAAGGCAACGTGGAATATTTATCTCTTCCACAAATTATATATTTTTTTACTATTCACTTTTTACTATTCACAATTTACTATTCACTTTTTACATTTTTAATCTAGTATCTGAATTACAAATATTTTTAAGGGTCTTACATTTGTCATTTTGCAATCATAATTATATATATATATATATATATATATATATATATATATATATATATATATATATATATATATATATATATATATATATATATATATATATTTTATTATTATTATCATTATTATTATTATTATTATTTTTATTGGACTTTACAAAATGACAAATGTAAGACCCTTGAAAATATTTGTAATTCAGATACTAGATTAAAAAAAAAGTAAAAAGTGAATAGTAAATTGTGAATAGTAAAAAAAATATAATTTGTGGAAGAGATAAGTATTCCACGTTGCCTTGAGTCATAAGAGATCAGAATTCATCAAATTGTGAATAAAAAAATATTTTTGTAATTGTAAAATGAATAGAAAAATGAATAGTTAAAATGAATAGTAAAAGTGAATAGTAAATTTTTTTGCTATAAATAGCCATGGGGAGGCTGAAAATTTGCACCAAAAATTGAGAGAAATTTTGAGAGAAAAGAGTTGGAGGAAATTCTAGTTGCAAGGGGAAAATTCTGGAAGTTTTCGGAGAACAGTTTCTAAGGAGAAGATTAAGTCTGGAATAGAGGTAAGGGGAGTTACTCTTAAGTTTTTGTTTTGTATTATCTTGAGTCTTGAATATGTAATATTTTGCTTTTGTTTGATCTTAAATCTTGAATATGAAGCATTTTGTTTCAGTATGATATGAATTTTGAATAAGAACATGCTTCTGTGAGGAGATCCAAGTTTGATAGTTGTAAAATCCGATATTGATTATGTTATGCTATTTGTATGTTATTAGTTGCTTCTTTTGTATTGTTGGAAGGATGAGAAGTTGTCTAACCGGCTTTGCCAGATTCAACTTCTTGTTTCCCCAAACTTTTTACGGCTTTCCTTATTTATTTATATTGTATTTTTGGAAGGATGAGAAGTTGTCTAACCGGCTTTGCCAGATTCAACTTCTTGTTTCCCCAAACTTTTTACGGCTTTCCTTATTTATTTATATTGTATTTTTGGAAGGATGAGGAGTTGTCTAACCGGCTTTGCCAGATTCAACTTCTTGTTTCTCCAAACTTTTTACGGCTTTCCTTATTTATTTATATTGTATTTTTGGAAGGATGAGAAGTTGTCTAACCGGCCTTGCCAGATTCAACTTCTTGTTTTTCCAAACTTTTTCCGGCTTTCCTTATTTATTTATATTGTATTTTGGAAGGATGAGAAGTTGTCTGACCTGCCTTGCCAGATTCAACTTCTTGTTTCCCCAAACTTTTTATTGCTTTCCTTAATTATTTATATTGTATTTTTGGAAGGATGGGAAGTTGTCTAATCGGCTCTGCCAGATTCAACTTCTTGTTTCCCCAAAAATTTTTATATTAAGTTTTTTTTTTATGATTGTCAAATACTTGATTCTTCTCTGACCAATTATAGTAATATTTTATGATTGTTAATTTGTTTATAATTATCTTGTATGAATTCTATTATCAATGTATTTTATGATGTTTGATATGAAATTATGCATTTGAAATATAGTATGAGTCTCGGGGAAAGACTCTATAATGGTATGGTATTAGTGTATATGTTGATGTTGAGGGTCTTATGTGTTGGTGGTTATTCTAAAACTCTAATAATTGTCCAGTCTCAATTAGAGAAGGATGTGTTATATGGTGAGAGTAGTAGGAGGTCCTAGTCTATGTTCATAGACGTTAATGGACTAACCTTGTGGGTGATATGATATATTATATTTGGCCATAACTGTGTTGTAGATGTCACCACAAGTGCATGACCACCAGAGACTTCCATCAACATTATATCCGGATAATAGAGTCTAGTATGATAATTGCATCTTACAAGAATCTATGGTGAATGTATTACGTATAATAATAGTGTAATGCTTTTCTTTGAATTTTGCCTGGTAGCTCACCCTTACTTGTTTGTTTGTGCCGGAAAATCTTATTTTGCGATGATCGTATAACGTTTATGTTATACGGGAGCAGATGCTGGAACGACGTTCGAACCAATAAAAGTGAAGGATGAAGCAGCAGAAAAATGAAGAGTAGTTTAAAAATAAATAAATAAATAAATTTAGGAGTGTTTTAATGATGTTTTTAAAAAAAAATATGTATTTCCATTGTGAACTATGTTACTCCTAAATGGATGATTGTAATACTGTACGATGTTTATATTACTAATGAAATAATTTTGTGTGTGAGATGTTTAATTTTTGGGGTGTTACATTGCATGTCTTTTATAAATTAATTTTTGAGGTGTTACATTTAGTGGTATCAGAGCCTAGCCTCTCCTAGTACGGTGTGGTTCGAGGACGAACCTTGCGGAAGCTGGTGGGCATGTGACAGCCGGACACTGACGAGGGCGGGGAGTGATCGCCGGTGCAAGAGGCACGGTGCAGGGGGCACTAACAAGGAGCGGCTCCTGGCAGGCTTTCAGTGGAAGGGTCACATGGATGAATCGAACATACACCGGAATGAGCGGGATCTGGAGACTGTGTAGGTATGGGACTATACAGTTGAAGGATAGCTTAAAGGAATTGATTTGACTACTCATATCACCAAATGCATTTTGTTTTCGGTAGCCTAACTCATAAGAACTCCATGGTTAAACGTGCTTAGCCTGGAGTAATTTGGGATGGGTGACCTTCCGGGAAGTTTTCCCAGAAAGTGTGCGAGTGAGGACAAAGCACACTAGAAAGCCTCGTGGTGATCTGTGGGGGCAGTCGATGGTCCCTGTAAGTTGCCGGGACGTTACAAAATAGAAAAATTATGAGTTCTACCTTATTAACTTTAGAATGAAAGTAGGAGCTCGATCTTGGGGGTCATCCTGAAACTCTAATGGTCTTTCTTCTCATGTAGAGAGGATTGACCCATGTGGTGAGGAGTAGCAGGAGGTTCTAGTTTTGGGTGCTTCCAGTATAATCTAAGGTGAGTGATAACGGACTAACCTCGTGAGTGTGGTAGGGTGAGACAGCCCAAGTTCATAAGCCACCACGAGTGCAAGACCCGCCATAGCTCGACTATCATTCTAAGTCCAGACGAGTCGGTCTATAAAGCAACCAGTCTTGTGATGTCATTTTACCATGTTTGAGTGATTTTTACATATCGTGTGAGGTTGAATAACATGCTTTTTATGTTTAGCTCACCCCTACTTGTTTGTGTTTGTGTTTGGGTATGTGCGATGATCACCCACTTGGGTGGGAGCAGATGGCAAAGAGGATACTTTAGAAATAGTACTTAATGGGGACGACAACACTGGAGCTTAGATTCGCTAGCTTTTATTAGCTAGCTTTGAAGAACTTTTGTGCATTTAAAGTTTTAAATTCTATGTAATTTCTAGGGAGAAACCCTAATACTCTAGTTTTCAATTTCATGCTATTCTAAGGATGATTGTAATCCTTAAATTACTCTTGACTGCTTTCCTATATTAATAAATGATGATGACATATTTATATATGCTTTCTATATATATTTTGGGACGTCACATTAATGGTATCAGAGCAGTTTCTGTCCTTAGCAAATCTTGTAGGGTATGTGTGTGTCTTGCTTATGCTTGTGTACTCTTAATCATATTCAAGCTGGGTGTTCTTGTGTGTTTGAGTTAGACTGAGGGTCTTTCCTTTATGTGTGAACAGAAGATGGCACCTAGGATTCCTCCTCCTCCCCCACAGGTCGATCCGTCCGACTCTAACCAAATGTTAAATGCGGTGCTTCAGGCGTTACAACAACAGAATGCTGCACTGGTTCAACAAAACACCATAGCCTTACAAAATCTGGAAGTCGCTACGGTAGCTGCTGAGAATGCAAGAGTGTCATCTGAGAACACTCAAAGGCAACTCATAGAAGTGCTGACTAGTGACAGAACCATTCCAGGTGCTTCTTCCTCTATTATTATTGTCCAAGAGTGGAGTCTGGAGAGCTTTCTCCAACATCATCCAGCACGATTCACTGTAAAATGCAGCCCTGACGAAGCTGATCATTAGTTTAGGGACATGAAAAAAATCTGTGAGGCTAAGGGGTGTTCTGATGAGAGGAAACTGGCCTACACCCAGTATCTATTGACCGGGGAAGCTGGCCACTGGTGGAGAAGCATGAGGATAATATTGGAAAGGAGTGAGACTCCTATTACCTGGGAGCTGTTTAGGGTCAAGTTTTACACGGAGTACTTCCCTGACAGTGTCAGATTTGCCAAAGAATTGAACTTTCTAGAGTTGTACAGGGCAACAAAACAGTATCAGAATATGCTGATTGTTTTAAACATCTGCTCCGCTTCAACACTATGGCGGTAGATGAAGAGTAGCAATGCAGGAAATTTGAGAACGGCTTGAGAGGTGATATCAAGCTACTTGTGAAGGGGTTACGCATCAGAGAGTTTCCTGCTCTAGTGGAGATGGCTCGTGACATGGAGAAGACTAAGAAGGAATCTGAGGGGCCTCAGAGACAGCAGAGCCAACCATTGAGGGTTGGTGGACCTGTGATATCCAGGGGAGGCTCTAGTTTTAGGAGTACCCCTTTCTCTAGACCTACTTCATCTGGGTCCAGGGGTTTTTCCTCTCATTCATCGGGGCAATCCAGCTTTGCCAATCCCGTGAGATGCTTCAAGTGTGGTGGACCACACCTCCAGGTTGTGTGCCCTCAGCTAGAAGGGTATAGGAAGTGTAACATCTGTAGGCAGGAGGGACATTATGCCAAAGATTGTCCTACTACTAGAAGGGCAGGACCGCAACCACGCCAGGCTGAAAGATCTATCCAGAGAGGTGGTAACCGACCACAGGCAGTAGGGAGAGTCTACGCATTGACTGGAGTTGAGGCAGCCAGTACAGGTAATTTGATTGTTAGCAGTTGCTTATTATTTGGAGCTTCGTGTGTGACGTTGTTTGACTCGGGGGCGACACATTCCTTTGTGTCGAAGGCTTGTGTGGAGAGGCTTAGTTTAGTTATCAGAGAGCTTCCATGTGATCTGGTGGTGTCTACACCAGCAGCTGGGTTAGTTAAGACATCTAATGTGTGTCCTAGATGTCCTATTGAGGTCGAGGACGCAGGTTCAAAGTGAACCTTATTTGCTTACCTCTGCAGGGGCTAGAGGTAGTTTTGGGAATGGATTGGTTAGCCGCCAATCGTATCCTCTTAGATTGCGGTGGGAAAAAGCTAATATTTCCCGATGAAGATGAAGACCTGTAAGTTTTTACCATGATAACTTAATAACAGAAATATAGTGTTCATCAGATTTTTCAAACCTTCAAAATTACTTTCTCAAAACATAGACTTCCAATTACAAATCCGAACGGTCAAAGTGTAGTAATATATCCTAAGAATCATATATCAAATTTTCAGATTGATCAAACGGTCAAATATGTCAGGATCTATATTTTACCGAGAGAACTCAGTAATAGAACTACAGGGATAATTAATTTACTCAAACATGCAGGATTTATTTCTCCAAGTACAGACTTCTAATTACAAATCCGAACGATCAAAGTGTAGTAATATATCCTAAGAATCATATATCAAATTTTCAGGTTGATCTAACGGTCAAATAGGTCAGGATCTATATTTTACCGAGAGGACTCATTAACCAAATTATAGGGGTAATTAATTTACTCAAACATGTATAAAAATCATATATAAGAAGGATTAGCTCTCCTACATCAAAATCAAGCAACTTGAACCATACTCACAACCACAAAAATTCTAGAAATTAAGTTGAGTTAGTTCCCCTTACCTTGAAACTCCTTTGCTCAGCTCAAAGACCCGCAGCTACATATTAAGCTTTCCAAATTCCTTACATTTTTGTTCATTTTTCTAAGGGCAAAAGTGAAGGAATATTATGTAGGTGGCAAAGAGGGCTTATACAATTAGTCTTCTTTTAACTAATATTGTCCATAAGTCCAGTCTAGATGTAATTGTCCGGTCCTCGCAAAGGATCTTACTATATCTAAGTCCAAAAAATTTATATTCATGATTTATTTAAGTTAAGTTAATTTTTGGGATAGTAGTATTGTTCTACCCACCATACCTTCAAACGAAGGGAGATTAACAACGATTTTTCAGCTTATATAAACCATTATTAGTTAGCAGTATATATATAAAAAAAAGAGGTGAGAGTAGTGAAATAACAAAACAGACAAACGAGTAGAACCAGAACAAAGAACGAATATAAAAGAACATGGATTAAAAGAAAGCTTAAGAGAAAGAAGTAATAAAACGAAAGATCGGAGAGGATGAAATACTTACACGGATACGAAAAACGAAAGGCACAGACGCTCCTCACAGAACTAGGACACTCTCGAAGGACACTCTCGAAGAACGCTCAGGCAGAGCAAACTCACGTTGAAACTCAAAGTGTCGCTCAACGCGAAGGAAAGCTTTATTTATAGCCAAACATTTTTACTGTAGCAACAGTTCCGGTTGTTGCTACCGGTTGTGAATAGTATCGATTAAAAAAAATTAATAATAATATTGGTATACGTGAGGAGTATAGGAAATCATTGGATAAATTTCTTGTGTATGGTATTTTGATTTGTGAAAGGGCTATTTTTGTAATATTTAAAAAAAATTATATATATATATATATACACATATGTATATATATTGTACTATCATATTTTCTTGAAGTATAGAATTTTCGAAGTCGAAAATTTTTGTTGTTGGGGAGAATGTAAGACCCATGAAAATTATTTACCTTAATAGTAACAATTTTAGTACTAGTAATAATAAATTTCTTTGTGAATGGAAAATATAATAAGTTTATAAAATGTGGAAAGATTAATAAGAAATTTTGGTAGCTTAATTGGTAAAAATTTTTGGTGTTAGGTTCAAACTCCTTTATACCATTTTTGTAAAAAAAAATATAAGTAAAATTAAATTTAAAATATTGATAATGGAGAAAACATTCATATTTGAAGTCATTATTAAGGAATCCATTATGAATCCATTATGTAAGTGGTGAATCCATTATGTAAGTGGTGAATCCATTATATAAGTGGTGAAATTAAAATAATAAATAATATTTAGAAAAAAATGATGAATAGTAAAATTTTTGGACTATAAATAGTCATGAGGGGGAAACTATTTTGCACAAAGAGAGTAAGAATCAAGTGAGAAACCTTGAGAAATAGAGAAGAAAGAGTTAGGAAGAAATTTTTTAGTTGCAAGAAGAGTAAAGGCTCTGGAGGATTTTTGGGAAAAACGAATTCGGAGCAAGAGAAGTCTGGAATAGAGGTAGGGGAGCTAATCCTTATTATATATGATTTTTATACATTTTATGATCATGAATATGAGTTATGAACATATTAAAATTTTGGTAATGGTAGTTATCTATTCAATTGTATAAATTTAAATTTCATGATTATAATTTTCTTATTTTCAAATTACTATGGTAAAACCTTCCTTTTAATTGTTTTTACCATTGGATTTAGCTAAAAGTTTAGTATATGAATCCTAAGACTTATTTCTTCACTTAGACCGTTCGGATCATTAATTAGAAGTCTGTACTTGGAGAAATAAATCCTGCATGTTTGAGTAAATTAATTACCCCTATAGTTCTGTTACTGAGTTCTCTCGGTAAAATATAGATTCTGACCTATTTGACCGTTAGATCAACCTGAAAATTGGATATATGATTCTTAGGATATATTACTACACTTTGACCGATCGGATTTGTAATTGGAAGTCTATGTTGTGAGAAAGTAATTTTGAAAGTTTGAAAAATCTTATGAACACTATATTTCTGTCCTTAAGTTATCATGGTAAAAACTTCATATATATTTCATTTACAGTTAAGATTGAGCTCAAACTTTAGTATGTAATTCATAAGACATATTAAGTCTTCTTGACCGTTCAGATTTGTAATTAGATGTCTGTGCTTAGAGGATTTCGTTCCGCATTTTGAATATAACCGAAAACCACTTAAAATTTTGTCCTTGAGTTACCTCGGTAAAACCTCAATATTTATCTAGTTAATCGTTGGATCAACCGGAAATTTTAATATGTAGTTTCTAACACATAGTTAATTACTTTGACCGTTCAGATTTGAAATCGGAGGTAACAGAACCGGTCATAATCTATATTTTACCGAGAGAACTCAGTAACAGAACTATAGGGGTAATTAATTTACTCAAACATGCAGGATTTATTTCTCCAAGTACAGGCTTCTAATTACAAATCCGAACGGTCAAAGTGTATTAATATATCTTAGAAATCATATATCAAATTTGCAAGTTGATCTAACGGTCAAATAGGTCAGAATCTATATTTTACCGAGAGAACTCAATAATAAAACTACAAGGGTAATTAATTTACTCAAACATGCAGGATTTATTTCTCCAAGTACAAACTTCTAATTAATGATCCGAACGGTCAAAGTGAAGAAATAGGTCTTAGGATTCATATATTAAACTTTTAGCTAAATCCAATGGTAAAAACAATTAAAAGGTAGGTTTCACCCCAGTAATTCGAAAATAAGAAAATTATAATCATGAAAACTAAATTTATACAATTAAATAGATAACTACCATTACCAAAATTTTAACATGTTCATAACTCATATTCATGATCATAACATGTATCAAAATCATGTATAAGAAGGATTAGCTCTCTTACCTCTATTCCAAACTTCTCTTGCTCCAAATTTGTTTTCCCCGAAAATCCTTCAAAGCCTCTACTCTTCTTGCAACTAAAAATATTTCTTCCTAACTCTTTCTTCTCTATTTCTCAAGGTTTCTCACTTGATTCTTACTCTCTTTTTGTGCAAAATAGCCTCCCCTCATGACTATTTACAGTCCAAAAATCTTACTATTCATCATTTTTTTTTCTAAATATTATTTATTATTTTAATTTCATCACTTATATAATGGATTCACCACTTACATAATGGATTCATAATGGATTCCTTAATAATGACTTCAAATATGAATGCTTTCTCCATTATCAATATTTTAAATTTAATTTTACTTTTTTTTTTTACAAAAAGGTATAAAAGAGTTTGAACCTAATACCAAAATTTTCTACCAAATAAGCTACCAAAATTTCTTATTAATCTTTCCACATTTTATAAACTTATTATATTTTCCATTTACAAAGAAATTTATTACTACTAGTAATAAAATTGTTATTATTAAGGTAAATAGTTTTCATGGGTGTGTGTATATATATAAATTTTTTTTAAATATTACAAAAATTTCCCTTTCACAAATCAAAATACCATACACAAGAAATTTATCCAATGATTTCCTATACTCCTCACATATACCAATATTATTATTAAATGTTTTTATTTTTTATTTTTTTTTACCAGGAATGGGAGGGTTTGGAAAAAGATCCAACGTCACCTTAGCTGGAACCGACAACGCTATCCATGAAAGATCTCCAAATAAATAAAAATATAAATGTTAAAATAATAATAATAAATAAATAAAAGTAAAAAAAAATACGACATAATTTATCATTCATAAAAGGTGGCAAGGGGGTAATGGAGAGTAAGATGTGGTGATGGTGCTTTGCTTCAACCATCGTTGCTTTTCACGATACCCATAATTTTGAAACCAACAATAAACGCTATACTCTCTAATTTCCCCATAAATTTTAAGTTTCGTTGCAATCTCGTGCACATGCTCCCTATTTGGATTTCGTATCCCAAATGCAAAAAGGGCATCTAGTAGAGTAACTTATTCTTTAGTAGGACTCCATCGTTTATATCCCAACTTGTCTTGAACTTCCAAATATTTTAAATTTTTGTTCATTTTTCTAAGAGACAAAATTGAAAGAATATTATGTTTGTGTCAAAGAGGGTTGATACAATTAGTTTTCTTTTAACTCAATTTTATCCACAATCTAGTTTGAAGTCTAGTCTAGATGTATCCTCTGGTCCTCGCAAAAGATCTTAATAGATCTAAGTCCAACAAGTTTATATCCATGATTTGTTTAAGTTAAAATAATTTTTAGGGTACGTAGCATTGTTCAAAATTATGTAGTTTTCAAAATGTTATTTTCTTCGAAAATATCAAAATCTAGAGTACCGTAGTTCTTTTTAAAATATATTTGAAAATGATTTATAAATTGTTTAAAAATTTTATGAAAAATTTTGGATTTTTTTTGGAGGTGAACTTAACAAGATCATTTGTTATGTATTTCCACTTTTGATGAAGAATCAAAAGTCACGTAGTTCTTACTTAATAGTTGAACAAGCTAACCATCAAGAACAAATATCCTCTACCTAGGATTGATGATCTGCTGGACCAGTTGCATGGAGCTCAGGTGTTTTCAAAGATAGATCTCAGGTCTGGATATCATCAAATTTTGGTGAAGCCAGAAGATGTACAGAAGACCGCTTTTAGATCCAGATACGGACACTACGAGTATGTAGTTATGTCGTTCGGTGTAACTAATGCTCCAGCCCTGTTCATGGATTTCATGAACAGAATCTTCCGACCATTCCTTGATAAGTTTGTCATAGTCTTTATAGATGACATACTTATCTATTCTAAGACTCAAGAAGAACATGTTGAACACTTAAGGACTGTCCTTGGGATCTTGAGGGAGAAGAAATTGTATGCAAAAATGTCAAAATGCGAGTTTTGGATGCAAGAAGTCAAATTCTTAGGACATGTTATATCAGCTCAAGGTATAGCGGTGGATCCAACAAAAGTTGAAGCAGTGCTGCAGTGGGAAAAACCAAAAACCATAACAGAAATAAGGAGTTCTGTGGGATTAGCCGGCTACTATAGAAGGTTTATAGAGAATTTCTCTAGAATAGTAGCGCCTTTAACACAACTAACTCGCAAAGATCAACCTTATGTCTGGACGGATAAGTGTGAGAAGAGTTTTTTTGAAGCTGAAGCAGAAACTGACCAGTGCACCGGTTTTGGTAATCCCTGAACCAAGTAAAAAGTTTGAAGTTTATTGTGATGCTTCTCATCAGAGATTAGGTTGTGTACTCATGCAAGAAAGAAAAGTGGTGGCATACGCTTCAAGACAATTAAAGATTCATGAGAAGAACTATCCTACTCATGATTTGGAATTGGCAGCAGTGGTATTTTCCTTGAAGATTTGGCGGCACTATCTCTTTGGAGCTCAATTCCAAGTATTCAGCGATCATAAGAGCCTAAAGTATCTCTTTGATCAGAAGGAGCTTAATATGAGACAAAGGAGATGGATGGAGTTTCTTAAAGATTTTGATTTTGATCTCCTGTATCACCCAGGGAAAGCTAATGTGGTGGCTGATGCATTGAGCAGGAAGTCAGTGCATATTTCAGCCTTAATGGTCAAAGAGTTAGAGTTGGTAGAAAGCTTCAGAGACTTGAGATTGCAGATGGAATTTGAAGCTGATAGTATCAGATGCAGTAATTTGGTGGTGTCCAATGACTTGTTGAAGCGTGTCAAAGTAGAGCAGTTGAAAGATGTTGAGCTTCAAAAGTCAGCAAGTTTGATTGGGACTGAGCAAGGTAAAGATTTTACCTTGGGAGCTGATGGCATTCTGAGGTTCAGAGGCAAAGTCTGTGTTCCTAGCAATTCAGAGTTGATAAGATTAATCCTTGAGGAAGGTCATAAGAGTCGTTTTAGCATGCATCCTGGCATGACTAAAATGTATCAAGACCTCAAGGAGTCTTTTTGGTGGTCTGGTATGAAGAGGGATGTAGCGCAATTTGTTGCTTCTTGTTTAACCTGTCAGAAGGCTAAGGTAGAGCATCAGAGACCTGGAGGTCTATTGCAGCAACTTGAGATACCTGAGTGGAAATGGGATAGCATAGCTATGGACTTTGTTACCCATTTACCATGCACAGTCAAAGGACATGATGCTATTTGGGTGATTGTAGATAGATTGACCAAGAGTGCTCATTTCTTGGCGATTAATTTGAGAATGTCAATGGCAAAGTTGGCACAACTGTATATCAAGGAGATCGTGAGACTACACGGCGTTCCTTCTAGCATCATATCAGATAGAGATCCGCGGTTCACATCACGCTTTTGGCAGACACTTCAGAGTGAGATGGGCAGTAGATTGCAGATGAGTTCAGCGTATCATCCCCAGACCGATGGGCAATCTGAAAGAACGATCCAATCACTTGAGGACTTGCTGAGGACATGTGTTTTGGATCACTTGAGAGTCTGGGATGAGGTATTGTCTTTGGTGGAGTTCACTTACAACAATAGCTTTCATGCCAGTATTGGAATGGCACCTTACGAGGCTCTGTATGGAAGACGATGTCGAACTCCTTTATGCTGGTACCAGGACGGTGAGAAGGCTCTGATAGGACCTGAATTACTACAACAGACCACAGACAAAGTAAAGTTGATACGAGAAAGAATGAAGGCTTTGCAGAGCAGACAAAAGTCCTATGCTGATCAAAGAAGGAGACCATTGGAGTTTGCAGTCGGAGATCATGTCTTTTTGCGGGTGACTTCAACTACAGGAGTAGGAAGGGCTCTTCGCTCGAAGAAACTTTCTCCTAAGTTCATTGGTCCATATCAAATTTTGAGAAGAATTGGGCCAGTCGCTTACGAGATGGCGTTACCTCCTCAGTTAGCCAAACTCCATTCAGTATTTCACGTTTCTCAACTAAGAAAATATGTTCATGATCCTTCTCACATTTTAGAAGTGGAAGATATTCAAATCAGAGAGGATCTATCCGTAGAAGTGCAACCTGTTTGTATAGAAGACACTAAAACCAAAGAGCTTAGAGGGAAAACTATCAACTTAGTGAGAGTAGTTTGGGATAGAAAAACAGGTGACTCTACCTGGGAATTAGAAGATGATGTAAAACATTCTTATCCCTATCTTTTTTTGTGAAGTGTCGAATTTTCGAGGTCGAAAATTTTTGTTGTTGGGGAGAATGTAAGACCCATATAAAATATTTAAATTTAATAAATAGTTGTTTTTTTTTATTTTTATAAAGTTAATAAAAGTATGGTAAAAAAAAATTAAAATTTATGATAGGTAACAATAATAATAATTTCAAATGAAGGAGTTTAAAAATTTGAGAATTTATTTTAAGAGTTAAAAAAAATGAATAGTAAATAGTAAATAGTGAATAGTGAATACTGAATACTGAATAGTTAAAAAAAAATATATTAAAATAATTTGTGGAAGAGAACACTCCACGTAGAATTAATCATTCAGAGATAAGAATGATGAATAAAAAATAATTTTTGAATAGTAAAAATGAATAGTAAAAGTGAATAGTAAAAATGAATAGTAAAAATGAATAGTAAAAATTTTTGGCTATAAATAGCCAAGGGGGGGAGGCTGAAGATTTGCACCAAAATTCTAGAGAAATTGTGAGAGAAGAAGAGTTTGAGGAAATTCTAGTTGAAGAGGGGAAATTCTGGAAGTTTCCGGAGACCGATTTGAGAAGAGGAAACTAAGTCTGGAATAGAGGTAAGGGGAGCTAACTTTGAGTATTCCTTTTATATTATCTTGAGTCTTGAATATGCTATATTTTGCTTTTGTCTGATCTTAAATCTTGAATATGGAGTATTTTGTTTCTGTATGATCTTGAATTTAAATGAGAGTATGCTTTTGTGTTGATATCCAAGTGTGATAGTTGTAAAATGTGATGTTGATTATGTTATGCCATTTGTATGTTATTAGTTGTTTATTTTTGTATTTTGGAAGGATTAGAAATTGTCTAACCGGCTCTGCCAGATTCAATTTCTTGTTTCCCCAAACATTTTACTGTTTTCCTTATTTATTTTTATTGTATTTTGGAAGGATTAGAAATTGTCTAACTGGCTCTGCCAGATTCAATTTCTTATTTCCCCAAACATTTTACTGTTTTCCTTATTTATTTTTATTGTATTTTGGAAGGATTAGAAATTGTCTAACCGGCTCTGCCAGATTCAATTTCTTGTTTCCCCAAACATTTTACTATTTTCCTTATTTATTTTATTGCATTTTTGGAAGGATTAGAAGTTGTCTAACCGGCTCTGCCAGATTCAACTTCTTGTTTCCCCAAACTATTTATTGCTTTACTTATTTATTTTATTGCATTTTTGGAAGGATTAGAAGTTGTCTAACCGGCTCTGCCAGATTCAACTTCTTATTTCCCCAGACATGTTATTGTTCTTGTTATTTAATTATATTGTATTTTTGGATGGATTAGAAGTTGTCTAACCGGCTCTGCCAGATTCAACTTCTTGTTTCCCCATGAATTTTTATATTAAGATTATTTTTATGATTGTCAAATATTGTATTCTTATATCACCATTTATAGTAATATTTTATTATTGTTAATTGTTTATAATTATCTTGTATGAATTCTATTATGAATGTTTATTGTGATGTTTGATATGAAATTATTCATTTGAAATATAGTATGAGTCTCGGGGAGAGACTCTAAATTGGCATGGTATTAGTGTATATGTTGATGTTGAGGATCCTGTTGTTGGTGGTGATCCTAAAACTCTAATAATTTTCCAGTCTCAATTAGAGAAGGATGTGTTATGTGGTGAGAGTAGTAGGAGGTCCTAGTCTATGTTTATAGACATTAATGGATTAACCTTGTGGGTGATATGATATATTCTATTTGGCCAAAAATTTTGTTGTTGAAATCACCACAAGTGCATGACCACCCGAGACTTCCATCAACATTATATCCGGATAATAGAGTCTAGTATGATAATTGCATCTTACTAGAATTTATGGTGAATGTATTACGTATAATAATAGTGTCATGCTTTTCTTTGAACTTTGCATGGTAGCTCACCCTTACTTGTTTGTTTGTGCCGGGAAAATCTTTTTTTTTTGCGATGATCGTATAATGTTTTTGTTATACGGGAGCAGATGAGGGAACGACGTCTGAACCAATTCAAGTGAAGGAAGCAGCAGAAAATTGAAGAATATTTTAAGAGAAAAAAAAATAAAATTAAGAGTGTTTTATTTGTGTGAAAATATAATGTATTTCCAGTGTGAACTATGTTACCCCCAAAATATAAAACATCTCACACCCAAAATTATTTCATTAATAAAGAAAACATCATACAATATTACAATCCTCCATTTAGGAGTAACATAGTTCACACTGGAAATACATTATATTTTCACACATAAATAAAACACTCTTAATTTTATTTTATTTTTTTTCTCTTAAAATATTCTTTAATTTTCCGCTGCTTCCTTCTTCACTTGAATTGGTTCAGACGTCGATCCCTCATCTGCTCCCGTATAACAAAAACATTATACGATCATCGCAAAAAGATTTTCCCGGCACAAACAAACAAGTAAGGGTGAGCTACCATGCAAAGTTCAAAGAAAAGCATGACACTATTATTATACGTAATACATTCACCATAAATTCTAGTAAGATGCAATTATCATACTAGACTCTATTATCCGGATATAATGTTGATGGAAGTCTCGGGTGGTCATGCACTTGTGGTGATTTCAACAACAAAATTTTTGGCCAAATAGAATATATCATATCACCCACAAGGTTAATCCATTAATGTCTATAAACATAGACTAGGACCTCCTACTACTCTCACCACATAACACATCCTTCTCTAATTGAGACTGGAAAATTATTAGAGTTTTAGGATCACCACCAACAACAGGACCCTCAACATCAACATATACACTAATACCATGCCAATTTAGAGTCTCTCCCCGAGACTCATACTATATTTCAAATGAATAATTTCCTATCAAACATCACAATAAACATTCATAATAGAATTCATACAAGATAATTATAAAAAATTAACAATAATAAAATATTACTATAAATGGTCATATAAGAATACAATATTTGACAATCATAAAAATAATCTTAATATAAAAATTCATGGAGAAACAAGAAGTTGAATCTGGCAGAGCCGGTTAGACAACTTCTAATCCATCCAAAAATACAATATAATTAAATAACAAGAACAATAACATGTCTGGGGAAATAAGAAGTTGAATCTGGCAGAGCCGGTTAGACAACTTCTAATCCTTCCAAAAATGCAATAAAATAAATAAGTAAAACAATAAATAGTTTGGGGAAACAAGAAATTGAATCTGGCAGAGCCGATTAGACAATTTCTAATCCTTCCAAAATACAATAAAAATAAATAAGGAAAACAGTAAAATGTTTGGGGAAACAAGAAATTGAATCTGGCAGAGCCAGTTAGACAACTTCTAGTCCTTCCAAAATGTAATAAAAATAAATAAGGAAAGATATAAAAAAATTTGGGAAAATAAGAAGTTGAATCTGGCAGAGCCGGTTAGACAACTTCTAGTCCATCCAAAAATACAAAAATAAATAACTAATAACATACAAATGGCATAACATAATCAACATCACATTTTACAACTATCACACTTGGATCTAAACACAGAAGCATGTTCTCATTCAAAATTCCAAATCATACAGAAACAAAATACTTCATATTCAAGATCAAACAAAAACAACATATGCAAGAGTCAAGATAGTACAAAACAAAAAAACTTAAACGTAACTCCCCTTACCTCTATTCCAGACTTAGTTTCCTCTTCTCAAATCGATCTCCGGAAACTTCCAGAATTTCCCCTCTTCAACTAGAATTTCCTCAAACTCTTCTTCTCTCACAATTTCTCTAGAATTTTGGTGCAAATCTTCAGCCTCCCCCCTTGGCTATTTATAGCCAAAAAATTTTACTATTCATTTTTACTATTCATTTTTACTATTCATTTTTACTATTCAAAAATTATTTTTTATTCACCATTCTTATCTCTGAATGATTAATTCTACGTGGAGTGTTCTCTTCCACAATTTATTTTAATATATTTTTTTTTAACTATTCACTATTCACTACTCACTATTTACTATTTACTATTTACTATTCATTTTTTTTTAACTCTTAAAATAAATTCTCAAATTTTTAAACTCCTTCCTTTGAAATTATTATTATTGTTACCTATCATAAATTTTAATTTTTTTCTTACCATACTTTTATTAACTTTATAAAAATAAAAAAAAATAACTATTTATTAAATTTAAATATTTTACATGGGTCTTACATTCTCCCCAACAACAAAAATTTTCGACCTCGAAAATTCGACACCCCCAAAATATATTGTATTTTTATTTTTGTATTTTTGATATGATTTGATAAGGAAAGACAAAATTAAAAGCTAAATAATATTTTTTGTAATTTTATTATTTTCTCTTCTTTTTTCCTTTTTTTTAAAGCAAAACAAAACCATAAAACTCAAGAAACATTTGTAATTTTTATTCCTGGGAACGATAAAAGCCTAAAATTTATTTTTGTGATTTTATGTTTTTTTATTTAAGCAAAATAACCTTTTAAAAGGAAAGATAGCAACAAAACAATTTTTTTTTTGTGATTTGAGAATTTTTATTTAAGAAACAACATTATTTTAAAAGACAACAAGAAATGCTTTAAAAATTGTTTTTGTGATTTTATAATCTTTATTATAAGAAAAATAACATTATAAAAGGAAAGGTAAGGAACTATTTTTGTGATTTTTATATCTTATTGATGAAAAACAAAGAGAGACAATAACGAAAATCTAAAAATTATTTTTGTGATTTTACAATTTCTATTTTTTTATTTTGTTAAAACAATGTTTACACAACGTGGGATGAAAAAAAAGCTAAGCTAATCCAAGGTCCAAACCCATTTTGGAGTCTCCATAAAACAAATGGACCAAAGTCCAAACTCCTTTTCAGAGTTTCAAAAACGGGCCACAAGGCCCGAGTGTTTTATTTCTTTTCTTCCAAATTTGAGAATTGGACCGAGCCCAAATTTCTTCCTCTTTTTCGCAAGATGAGTTAAAGCCCATGCACTTTCCTCCAAAAACACGGACCGGGCAGGAGCCCAAACCTCATTTTGTAGGGTAAACTTTGTCAAGAGTCAGAAAAAGGGAGATCTCCTCTCCTTCCCTTCTCGGCAGCCAGCAGCCAGCAACAGGGGCAGTTTCCCCTTTCCTCCCCAAACCGATGCGGTGCAAGCGGCAATGGTAGAGGACTCCGATAGGGGTCGCTGCTGTGGAGTGGCGGAGGGAGACGGCGGCAAACACCATGGCGCCGGCGAGGGCTTTGAGGTTTTAGAACGGCGGCGGCCCCTGAAGGCGGAGTTCCTTGGCAAGACGACGATGGCGAACTCGTCGTCTGGGGAGGCTAGTGGAAGGTGACCGGGACTTCGTGGTCGTGGCGGCGATGATTCGGGGTGGCTGATGGTGGAGGGAATGACTCGCGGTGGAGGTTGACGACGGCTTGGAGGTTGGTGAGTTGGGTGGTCGACGCTGGAGTTCGTGGTTGATGCAACTTCACGGCGGCGCGGTGAGGCTGAGGAAGTGGTGGGCGGGGGCGAGGAAGTTGGGTTTTACCACCGGTGATATGGTGGTTGATGAAAGCTGCGGCTGCCTGAGGCGATTTGACTGGGTTGATCTAGACTTCTGGATTTGCTGTTTGCAGGTTCCGTTTTGACAAACGCTTTGCGGGATTGGGTCACGGTGGAGACAGGATGATGATGCTTTCGGTGGTGGGTTTGTCCGCGGGTGCGTTGATCCGGTGAGAAAAATGGGGATGAATTTGACGAATTCTAAAATGGAAAAGGTGGAAATCTGAAAGGGGCTGACGAAATTGAAGAGGATGAGAGTAGATACTGTCTTGTATTTCCATTCCTAATTGAATTACAAGAAACTGAAAATGAAAGAAACCTTGAATCTGATTCTGAAAAGGGTGTTATGTTCATTAGCTTTCATTTTTCTCTATTCTTGTAAATTTCTTATGGAAGAAATATTGGTTTCGAATGGTTGCTTGATGGATGAAACAAAAGGATATAAAGGTGATGAAGGAGGATACAAAGATAGCGTGAATTGACCAATGAGAAGAGTAATCGAGGATAAAGAGGTGTAATATTAATTATCAAACATATCAATCACATATTATATAATCCCAACCAACCAGTTAAACACATTTCAAACATTCACAAGAATCCGAACTGCCACCAAATAACATAGTAAACTAGCTGACATACCTGTTGCTATCTTCTCTGTATTGTTTCTTTTTCGGTCCAGATCTCACCCTCTCGTTCTTTTCCTTTTTCTCCCTCTGGAAGGAGAATCCCCTTCGATTCCAGACTCTCCTCTCCTTAAATCGGCAGAAGATCAAAACTGTTGGCAAACTTTTACTGACAAATTGTTAAAGGTGGGAGACCTCAATTGGTACATATAAAAATATAGATAAAAATAGATCTTCTGTAGCTTGTGGGTCATGTTTTTCTATTGTCATGATTGATGCATTGTGGAAATGGTGGAGTAGGAAGACACCAAAGTGTCGGCAGTGAAGAAAAAAATGTTGAACAGCATGTGATTGATAATAAAATATGATGAATAAAAGATGAGTGAAGGTGGCGATTAAAAAATCTGAAATGGAATAAATGGAGGAAAAGGTACCGAAAAGTGGGATATAAATTAATGGAAGAAAAATTTCAATTGAGTGGAGAATGGTCGGATATAAATGAAAGCTATAAGTTATTATGAGTTGGTGAAGTGTAGAATAAAAGAAAAAGCTTGCAGAAAAAAAATAATAAATAGAAAACAAATCAAATAAAATCAAATATAATCTAATTAAACCAAATGAAATCAAATCAAATCATCTATATCAAAACAAAATAAATAGAAATAAAAAACAATAAATAAAATGAAACACAATTAAATCAAGAAAATAAAAATAAAATAAAAATATAATAATAAAAAAATAACACCAAGTAAAATCAACTTAAGAAAATAGGAACATTCATTAAATAAAATAAACAAGAAAGAAAAACTGAAGACTTTAAAAACAAAACAATAAATAAAAATCCAATCAAATATAATCAAATATAACCAAATATCACCAAATTAAACAAAATGAAATCAAATCACATAAATCACATCAAATCAATTTAAAACAAATAAAAACAACTAACAAAATAATTTCACATCAAATCAAACCAAATAAAATAAAATCTTATAAAATAAAATTTAATAATAAAATCCATATAAAATCACAACCAAATAAAAAAACATCGACTAACATCAAATTCAATAAAATGAAATACAACAATAAAAGAAAGAAATATTTAGATTTATTTTTTAATTTGACATATTTATTTCTTTTACTTTTTTATTATAAATTATTTGGACAAAATTGGATATTGACACGTACCGAAATGAAATAAAATAAACATGATAAAAGAAATATATTTTTTATTTTAAACTTTTATGTTTTTTTATATTAAAAATACATGGACAAAATTGGAGGTTGACAGCTGTCTCTCTTTATTTAGATTTTATCGTAATTAAAGATAAGTAAGGATAGAAACACTAATTTTGTTCGCATTTCAAAATGAACAATTAAAAATACGAAAAATAAGAAATCACATTCAACACTTAAAAAATAAAGAATCACAATTAAACAATAAAAGATAACAAATCACAATCAAATACTTGAAACACGAGAAAATGGTTACCATTCAACAACACAAAGGGCATGAACAATGCCCACAAAAAACTTGAAAATTTTGACGATCACATTAACATGTAACGGGACTCCACATAACAAAAGAAAAGGATTTTTATGATTTCTATCATTATATATATATTTTTATATATTTTTTAAATTTTTAATTAATGGTGGGTGAGGGTATATTAATCATATGAATGACAAAATGAGGTGTGCTAAAAGATTGGGTCCGACCAATGACTTTGCATAGGACCGAAATACCAATGAAAGAATTGGGCTTGACTAATGACTTTGGAGAGAGCCGACATACCAATGAAAGGATTGGGTCCGACCAATGACTTTGCAGAGGGTCAAGATTCCAATGAAAGAATTGGGGCCGACCAATGACTTTGTAGAGGACCGAGATACCAATGAAAAGATTGGGCCCGACCAATGACTTTGCAGAGGGTCGAGATACCAATGAAAGGATTGGGCCCGACCAATGACTTTGCAGAGGGCCGAGATACCAATGAATCTAGATTGGGCTCGACCAATGACTTTGCAGAGGGTCGAGATACCAATGAAGGGATTGAGCTTGACCAATGACTTTGCAAAGGGTCGAGATACCAATAAAGGATTGGGCTCGACCATTGCCTCGCAGAAGGCCGAGATACCAATAAATCTGGATTGGGCTCAACCATTGCCTCACAGAGGGCTGAGATACCAAAACTTTGTTGAAGTTCTTTAACTTTTACTGGAAAAATGACCATTGCACAGCGGAGGGTCAATTTTCAAAGGATCCGGTGACCTTACACAATAAAGGGTCCCATTCCAAAACTTCCTTGAGGTTCACTTTCCAAAACTTTGTTATGTTTATTTTTTTCTCAAAAAAACTTTCTTGATATTGATCTCTTTTTCTTTAGCAACTTTTCTGGATGTTTAGTTTCTTTTCAACAAACTTTTATTCTTCTTGACAATTATCTTTCTTTCAAAATCTTTCTTCTTTTATTTTCCTCTCTTTTTGATTTTTTTTATTTTGAAATATTGAATGCGAAACACACAAAATACATTTTTTCTTTTTTAAAATCTTGATTGACTCGCTCTTATTGAAATGGGTGAAATGAAACTGAGTTTAGCGAGCTTGACAGCTATAGACTCATGTTTTAAAACAGAGACTTAATGGACACACAAACTGACCTTAATTGGCTAGACATATTAGGCTTATGAGGCCATACACATCGGGCTTACATGAGCCAAACAGACTGGACTTAAGGGAAACAAACAAATATGGGTTTAATGGGCTAACCAAATTGGGTTTGACGAGTTAACATTTTAGACTCAACGGGTTTGACCAAACTAAGTTAAAATGGTTAAACACATTTGACTTAACGAGTAGACAAATTGATTGAATTGGTGAGGAAGCACTAGACAGAAAGGTTAGCCAACTGGGCTTATGGGTTGGACAGACTGGGCTTGAAGATTTAAACACATTTGACTTAACAGGTAGACAAATTGATTGAATTGGTACGGAAACACTAGACAAAGAGGTTAACCAACTGGGCTCATGGGTTAGACAGACTGGGCTTGAAGATGTAAACACATTTGACTTAACAAGTAGACAAATTGCTTGAATGGGTAAGGAAACACTAGGCAGAGAGGTCAACCAACTGGGCTTATGGGTTATTCAAATTGGGTTTTAAATTTTTTTTAAAAAAAACCTTCATCTCCTAATGTTAAGCAAAATACTATTATTCTGTACATGATGCAAGACTATGAGAACATGATTTTTTTTAGAGTCAATGTGCTATCTTTGAATTCATCAAATTTATGTATCCTTTGAATCTTCTCTCTCTTCTTTTCCTCACTCATGGTTCTTTTTATCATTCATCATTCACACTTTTTTGAAATAATGGATGTCACACATTTTTGAAGTCAAATGTTTGAACATGGTGTTCTTGTGCTTGACATTTCTCTTGAAACACTAGTGTATGCATGCTTGATATCAAAGATTAGACAAATGTGTGAAAGGATAAATGAGGCCGAATAGGGTTGCCCCCAGTCTGTGAATGGGTTTGGCAAGGATTGAACGAAAAGGATGCTCCCAAATGATCTGACCTTTCTTTTTTACTAGCTAGCAAGAAAATCCCTCTTCCTAAGACATTTCATTTCTTTTTTTTCACTTTCTTTTTTTTTATAACTACATTGCAAGTCATTTCAACTTATCACACAATTAAGCTTTATGAAAATTGAAGAAATCATCATTCAATCAATGTGGACTTTTATTGGGCTTGTAACAAGGTTATGGGCTCAAGGGTTTTCAAAGAAAGGATAAGGCCCAAACAAATGTTTCCATGTTATTATTCTTTTTTTGAAACAAGGGTTACCATTCTGGTCTTGAATTCTGCTAGTTGTCAACCACTTCAGTGTTTTACTCTTTTTCAAATTCTATTTCTCATTCTTTTCACTTATCACCGCTTAGTGATTTCTCTTTTTATTTACTTTTCTTGATGAACTTTCTTTGATCACTAAGTGTTCTTTGTTTGCATCTTGAGTTGACTTCTATTGTATTGGTAACTTTTGTTGGGTCAATTTTGACAAAGAATTTATTCTTCTTTTGTTTTTGCTCAAATGGGGGTATCAATGGACATATATTTTTTGGAAGAAGAAAAACAGTCACACACAGTAATAATTTAAAAAAAATTAAATAATATTTATATATTAATTTAAAAACTTAAGAAAACTAAAAACTTAAAAAAAAAAAACTAAACGGATGTGTCACATCCGTTGAAGAATTTTTTCTTCAACGGATGTCGACATCCGTTCAAGAGAAAAGGAGGAGGTGTAGGATATTTTAAAATATAAAGGATAGTTTTGGAATTTAAAAAAAGTGTGGTGGTGCAGAGAGCAATGTGTGGTGGTGTAGGGAGTAACCCTCTGAATTGAGCTATGCAAGCCTGACACAGGAAAATGATAAAGAAAGCATTTTTTTCATTTTTCATATTTTATGGAACAAGCTAAAAGAAATTCATTTTTTTTATTATCAAAGGATTTCAGAAGATTGGATTAAAGAAAAATTTTACAATACAACTCGACCCAATGGGCCGAAAAACTATTCTTATGACAAAAATCTTAAAACAGGGTTTGAATTCCTTCATTTTTCATCTTTTTTTTTACCACCAACAAATTTCTACACAAACGAAAGGAAAATTGTGAATTTGCAAACACAAAACAAAAAGAAACATGTATTTTCTTCTATTTTTCAGAAATTTAAATGTATTGGGATCAAGAGAAACCACACATGGCAATTGGGCCTAAAGGGCTCGAAAAATGTTCATCTTTCATTCTCAAATTTTTTTTAACAAAGAATTCACAGAAAATCATGCATGACAACTTGGTCAAATGTATTAAAAAGAAAATATTTAAAATTTGGTATTTTGAATTTTTTTGATTTTTTTTCAAGGTTTTGATTGACTTTTATTTTACAAGACTACAAAGAAACTAGGTCAAACTTGGGCTTGAAGCAAATTGAACTGAATGCGAGGCGGTTTGAGCTTAATGGGCCAAATAGATCTAACTGCCAATGCTACTCAAGGAATTGAAAAAATAAATTTTTACATTTTTTGTTTTAAATTAAAACGTGACGTGATGTGAGAATTATGAAATACGATGAAGGAAATATTTTTGTATTTTTTATTTTTTGGAAAAATGAAACTAACGAAAACCTTACACTGAAAACGAGCCCAATGGACTCAACAAGTGTTATTTCTACTCTCATAGTAACAACTCTTGAAAATGAATTTGATTTTTTCTGTTTTTGAAAAATTATCACAATGAAAACATTATACAAAAGAAAATTATAAAAAACAACATATATTTATCATTTTTCAAAAGAAGTGGACTCCAGGAAAATCATAAAGGTAACTGGGCCTTTGGAGGACTGTTTTTTCTCTTTTCAATTTTTTTTATATTTATTGAAATGAAGAAAAAGAAGAAATAAAATCAAACAAAATGATGTCATTTGAAAATTATGAACATGCCACAAGAATTTTTTAAGCATTTTTAACTTTAGAAAAATTGGGTTTAAAGGAGCCCAATATGGAAACGAGGCCTAATAAACCTGAAAGATGTTCTTTGTCAACCAAAAGAAAAACAATCTTGAACAATTCAAATTTTATATCACTTCTCTTATTTTTTATTTTTTTGAAAATTTTCCTTTTATTTATCTATCTGCAAAAAGAGGTTTACACTGCTTGATCAGGAAATCTGCAATCATGAAGATTGGTTGGTGTTCCCTATTGTGATTACAGGAAGAAAAACTGTGTTCTTGACTTTGAGGCTGACTCAAAGGGTTTAACAGCAGAAGAGGGTGTTCTTGATGTGTGTTTGTACTGTTTATTGCCTATATTTAGATTAATGGGTTAGATAGGTGTTTTACATTTTGACATGAGGTTGTTGTAAAAACCTTGGTGTAAAAACCTATATCTTTATAGTGCATTGACTTCCAACTCAGGTTGATTGGAAGGACAATGGATGTAGGCTTGGCCGAACCAGTGTTTGAATTCTCTCTTCCCTATCTTTGTATATAATCAATTTGTCTGTCATTGCATTTGATTAAGTGAACTGCTGCATTACATACCATTTTACTTGCGGTTCAAGAAAAGCGTAAAGACATCCTATTTTGCGAAAAAGATTTTGAAATCTTATATTTTTACGCATCACCAATTCACCCCCCCTCTTAATGTGAGAAACTAAGTCGTTATTTTTTTAACAATTGACACCAGAGCTGGTTTTCATAAAATATTTGAAATACAAATCGATTACTATTTTTGTTTAATCGATTTGATCCTGAAAAATGGTTTTTACTTCTCAAACTTTTGGTGAAGGTGCATCAACAAATATACCACATTTATTTGCTGGTGAGAATTATGCTTTTTGGAAAATCAGGATGCAAATTTTTCTTGAATTCATGGATAAAGGAGTATGGGATGCTACACTCAACGATCCATATGAACCCACTCAAATTATCAATGGAAAAACTGTTTTGAAAAAATTTTCTGAGTGATGAGAACCAAAGAGCACAGTACGATGTTAAAGCTAGAAATGTAATTGCTTCTGCACTAACTATGGATGAGTTTTTCAGGATTTCCCAATGCAAGACTGCCAAAGAAATGTGGGAAGTTCTTGAAGTAACATGTGAAGGTACTGACGAGGTAAAACATGCTAGAAAGAACTCTCTTGTGCAAGAATATGAGTTGTTCACGATGAAGGCTAGTGAGACCATCTATGAGGTACAGAAAAGATTCACTCATATTGTAAATCACTTGATGGCTCTCGGCAAAGTGTTTGACAAGGAAGAGATCAACATCAAAATCCTAAAGAGTCTTAACAAAAGTTGGCAGCCAAAGGTAACTACTATATCAGAATCTAGAGATTTAACTAACATGAATATGGCAACCCTTTTTGGCAAGCTTAGGGTGCATGAATTAGAACTCGGAAGGCTGAGAGAGAAGAAGAAATTGAAGAAAAGAAATCAATTGCTATCAAAGCCACAAGCAACAAATCCTCCAAGAAAGCTAAACTTGAAGCTGAATCAGATGCAAAAGTATCAGAAAAGGAAATCATGAATATGATGGTGAGAAAATTTAATTGATTCATGAAGAATAGAAATTTTGCAACTGACAATGTAGGTTTTTCAAGAGGAGGAAAGAAGAGTTCAAGAAACAACACTGTGCAATGCTATGAATGCGGGAAGGATGGCCACATAAAGCCTGACTGTCCAGACTTGAAGAATAAACAAAAAGCAACCACCAAGTACTCTCAAGATAAGAAAAGCAAGCAAAGAAAAGCATATATAGCCTGGGAAAATAGTGATGGTGATTCTTCAAGCGATGATGATTGCAGCGTTGAAGAGGAATCAAATTAATGTTTCATGGCAGGCTCTGCACACTCTGATGATGACAGTGATTGTGATTTCGAGAATGAACCAATCAAAGTCAAGTACGACTTGCTACTGGATGCATTTCAAGAGATACATGCAGAGGCCATGCGATTACAATACAAGGTAAATCGATTATCTTCTGAAAGGAAAGATTATAATAACCTTGTAAATGATAATTAAAAGCTAGAAAATGACTTAGAAAATGTTTTACAATCTACAAAAAATGTTAAAACTGAAATAAATATTGTTGAAAGGAATTGTGATAACTATCTTGTGCACATAGAAAATTTTATGAGAGAGAAAAGGATCAAGATTATTGTTCCTCATAAATTTATGAACCTCGAGTTATTTGAAAAAGAGGGCTTCCATTTCCCAGAATGGTTCGAAACTCAGGGACTCTCCACACTGGTACAGATGAAGGGTGACTGGTATCCTGACTTTGTGAGAGTGTTTTATAATAATTTGAAAAATGTAAATGGAGATATTCAGTCTAGAGTAAAGGGGGTCAATATCTACATTGACAACAATGTCTGGCTGCAAGTAGCCGGATTGAAAGCTGAAGGTTTATTCTCACATTTACCGAATTCTGAAACAAACCGATGGTTGAAAAAGAGAGATGTCTACAGGAATTGGCTAAGGTTCCCGAGTAGATATACAATTGAAAGAATATATGTGCATGAAGGACTAAATAAAGAAGAAAAGATAACAACACACCTTCTTGCATGGGTAATACTGCCGGGAAGGTTATTGCAAGACATAATGATGACTGAAGATGTATTTCTGCTATATGCCATTAAAAATGATGTCCCCACCAACTGGGTGGAAGTGTTGAAAGACCACATGATAGAAGCTGGACTTAATCAATCACAATATTTGCCATATGTTGTGTTCATAAGCAAAATCTTAACTCTTCAAGGCGTGGACGTTAATGGGGAAAATAAATGCTCTTGCAATTGCACAAATATGATTAATAGAAACACTCTGGCATCTATTGGACTGGTGAAGACTGTGAAGGGATGGTGCTTCAAAGGTGAAGAAGATTCAGTTCATAGCTCTGGAAGCACACTTGCACTGAATGAAGAACGCACAAATTTCTTTCCAGAAACAAACTTTGAGTGATTCGTTGTTGAGCAATTCAGACATATAAATGAAAGTGTTACAACGCTTGAGGGGAAGATAGACAATGTTCACCAACAGAGAGTAAATAATTTTTCTGGTGGTTTTGAGTATTGAAGACTCTATGGATATGTCTAACTCAGACTAGGGTGTTGATGTCTTTGTATGAAGTCTATGTTTTATCTTAATAGTTGTTTGTGGTTCTCATGTTTTGTTTGTAGTGATTGGCATTAAATGCCATAGTTTCTTTTTGGTTTATATCTGATTGTAATCATTGTTTAATCATGAATGAAATCAGAATTTTTGTTTTTCAATTTGTATGTGAATGACTTGTTGCTAATAATAAATTAATCAGATTGGAAACAGATTACATTGTGTGTGTATGCAACTTGATATATTTCACTGTTACATTTACATCATTGCATACTCATACATTATCTCTATCGATTACTGTACTGCACTGTTACTAAATTACTTGATCTAGTTAAGCCTACAAGGTTATGCAGGAACAATGTTTGCTGGCTGAGCTAGAATGGAAAATATACAAGACTCTGCAGCAAAGAAATTGATTATGATAGAAATCTAATTGACTGTATTTCGTAATTGGGTTTGAAGATTCCAAACCGTTATTATCTGATATCTTCTAACCTTGATTTACTATTTGTTGTTTGTTTATGCATCTAATATCTCTGTGTTTATCCGTTGTGAATAAGTTTATGAGATATTAAGTGTTTTAAATTGTTTTGGTGATTGAAATTGTATCAATTATGCTATGATATTACTATTGTATATTTGCTCTGCTACAATGCTTGAATATGCTTTTATATGCTCTAATATATACTCTAATTGTACTTCATTGTTCATCTGTGATTTGAGATTGAAACATGCATAATGACAGAGGGAACATTGCATATTGCTGATAAGTTCACATGTTTCCTTTAAGGGGGAGAAAATATTACTGTCATGTGAATATCATTGATAGGGGGAACATCAAGTTATTTTTTATATCTTAACTGATGCATATCTATATGTTTGGTTATTTGTGTTTCAATTACTCTGTATACCTTTTTTGATAATGCCCAAAGAGGGAGAATTTGATTGGAATATTGTGGATAATCTGTGATTGTGCTTGTACAACATGATTTTATTAATCATGGTTGTGCATGATAAAAAAAGGGGGAGATTGTTGAGATTGTTGATAGGGGGATCACAGGTTTAGCTGAACTCACAATCTCAGTGATAACTGTGTTTTTGATGATGACAACACATAATTAATAATAACACATGTATGTACTGTGTTATACATGTCATATGCTTTTGATTACTATGTTATATCTGTTAAAGCATATTATGTGAATATTATTGTGTTGATTACTGCATACCAGTGTGATTAATATGTGTTTTTATTTGTGGATGCATAACATAAGTTTTCGGAAATGAAAATCCACAAGCACTTGGGTTGAATTTTAAAGTGTGGCAAAACAACAGTTTTAAGTCGATTACATTATGGTTCAAATCGATTAAAACTCGTGAGTTTGCACAAATACTTTTCAAGTGTGCTGTGAGATATTTTGAGAAGAAAAGTTTTCAAAAATGTGCTAAGTGTTTTCACTTAATCAATTGCTTGCAACGTGTATTCAACTAAGTTTGTTGTTAATTTGAAAATTGGTTAAATGTTTGACATAACTGTAACAACAGTCATATTTTTAAATATGTTGACCAAACATTTATGACAAATCGATTGTATTAAATGTATGTTCAATTAATGCATTTGGCTGCTATTATTATGTTATAGCTATCAAATGTATTCGACTACGTTAAGAGCTAAATCGATTAAAATGTGTCTGATGTGTGTAATACTATAAATTGATGCTGATTTGAATTCTGTAAGAACTTTTGGAAATTAACACTTTCATATCTTTCAAAAAAACGCTGTGTGATCTTATAGAGGAAAGAAAAGCTCCAAGAACCAAAGATTGATCGTAGTGATCAAAGACTTGAAGGTTTCTTGCGAAGCAAGGTTTACTGGATTTGGACGTCTGATCTATATGCACAAAGAGGTGTACAATGCTTGATCAGGAAATCTGCAATCGTGAAGATTGGCTGGTGTTCCCTGTTGTGATTACAGGAAGAAGAACTGTATTCTTGACTTTGAGGGTGACTCAAAGGATTTGACAGCAGAAGAGGGTGTTCTTGCTGCGTGTCTGTATTATTTACTACCTATATTTAGATTAGTGGGTTAGGGAGATGTTTTACATTTTGATGTGAGGTCGCTGTAAAAACCTTGATGTAAAAACCTAGATCATTATAGTACATTGGCTTCCAACTCAGGTTGATTGGAAGAACAATGGATGTAGGCTTGGCTAAATCAGTGTTTGAATTCTTTCTTCCCTATCTCTACATATAATCGATTAGTCTGTCATTGCATTCGATTAAGTGAACTACTGCATTACATACCATTTTACTTGTAGTTCAAGAAAAGCGTAAAGACATCCTATTTTGCGAAAAAGATTTTGAAAGCTTATATTTTTACACATCACCAATTCACCCCATCTTGGTGTGAGAAACTAAGCCGTTCTTTTTTTATTTTATTAAAAATACCCAGACAAAATTGAATGTTGACAAAGACTCAAACTTCATAAGTGAAGCGAAAATGAATTAAAAATATTAAAATTTCAAAAATATTATATATTTTTTTAAAGTATTTAAAATTTATTTGAATATCTTAAAAAATTTCATAAATTTTAATTTCATTATCATTATTTTACCTAAACAAATAATTTTAAAGTAAAAAAGTTAAAATTTTCAAATAAATAAATTATCCTTTTAAATGACTTCATCCAAACTATAGCATAAGCCTTTTTCAAATCCACTGTTGTAAGATAAAAAAATTTGCATGACACATGAAATGAGAAAACAAAAATCACCAAACATGACAACCATGCTCTCAATTTAGGATTAATGAGATAACTTATTGTTGATTATTTTATTTGAATTTTGAAATTTAAAATTTTTCTCCAAGTCTTCACTCATTTTTTTTTTCACATTTATACTAATAATATTATTCTCTTTTGATGAAGTGATTGACTTCATCTTCTTAATATGCAAGGTTATATTATCATGTTATCAGTATAAATAAAATAGTTTTGACAATTAATAATAAAAACTAGTTAATCTTTGTTGTCTTATAAAGATGAAAATTTTATATATGTAAAAAGAAAAATACAGCAAAAGTGATTTTTTATTTAAAAAAATAATAATTTCTGAAATATTGTAATTCTTCAAAAGTGGACTCCTATACAAGGTTACTTTTTGTACAAAAAAATAGAGCAAAGTGGAAGGTGTAAATAGAAAACAAAATACCAGCAAATAAAAAAAAGGAAGTTACTGCAAATAGAAACCCTGCTCATTCACACACAGATATACAATAAAGAAAAATAAAATTATTAGAATGTACATAAACCCTGAAATTTCCCTTAAAAAAGCGACAATTTAATTTCACTTAAACTATTATTAATACAAGCTATAAGAACAACCAACAATAAGTTACAAATAAATTTTAAGCCTAATTAAGTTTAGAGTCTCTCATAAAATTTAAAACATTCAGAGTGTTTATTAGTTTCCTTAATTTCAAATTTTCATGATTTTGTAGTTTTATAGTCTTATAATTTTTTAATTTGGTATTTTGTTTACAATTTGATATTTCATAATTTTATAACTATATATTATTATATTACGTAATTAACGAAAGAACATGGTCATAAAAACTTAATTAGAAAAATTTTAAAGCTTAATAGAAAAAAGAATTTAATAAAGAGTGGATGAGAAGTTTTTTAATTTATTAAACTAACTCTTAAATCTTAATGTGGTAAATCCCATGAGAACTACTGCAAGGGTTACTGGTAATTTGAAGATCTAAGGTGAAAGATAATAAACCAAACCAATCCATTGATTATGCAACAGTGATTGGAAATCGAGAAGGTTTGAACAAAATTGGAGACACCTATTAATAAAAGAAAAAGGATAAGTTATTTTTAATATTTGAATATTTTAATTTAATCTAATATTTTTAATTATAAAATAAAACTAAAAATGTTAAATTTGTTCACACCAATAAATCTAAACTAAAAGAGGATGAATTGGATTAAAAAGATTTTAATACATTTGTTTAAAAAATAATATAGAGAATTATTTTAATGGATTTTTTCAATCATTTATAGATATAAAGAATGAGTAATGAAAGGAAACAATAATCACATAAGAATTTATCTCTGATTCGATTTAAAAAATCCTAAGTCTTATTCTAAACAATCTTAATTTAAAAAGATTTTCATTATGATGATTTTGAATTTATACAAATTCATATAAGTACTCTTAAACTCTAACAATTAAAGAGTAAACTTTTGCCAATAATATTACAAGCAATCAGGCTAAAAAAAGGAAGGTACTCTTCCAGAATTAAAACCAAATCCAGATTTATAGAATCCTTATCGATGTTATTAATAATTATATATTAATGTAACATGTTAATGACATACAATTACACTAAATTATATTATTTCAATAATCAATTATGATATTTTAACCTTATCCAAAGTAACTAGTTGGAACATAATCAAAACTTAAATTCACTTAATTGTTTGATCCCTTTCAATAAAAATATAAAATATGTACACAATTTAATCTAGTTGCAGAAATTAATTTTTATTGTGTGTAAGTGCAAGCAAGCGCTGTTGTTCCCGCCACTTCTATAGTCTCTGGCGGACCTCCCGCTTCTCTAACAAACTCAGTCACTCACGCTCTGTTTGCCCTTTCAAATCACTCACTCGGTTCATTCATTCATGCTCGCATTGCATTTTCGATCATCTTTTGGTTCTTCTTTTCGTCTTTCTTTCTGTTTCTCTCGAACTGTTAGGGTTCCTTCTCTCGTCTCTTTCCCTCTTTCTCTCTTCTCTGTCCCTCTCCGCGTCATGTCTAAGCCACCATCCGCCTTCGACGCTCTCATGGCCGCCGCTAAGAAGAATTCCAAATCCAAAACATCCAAGCTTTCATCACCTCCCAAGAAAAGAAAATCTCCACTCTCCACTTCCTCACAAAACCCTAGCAACCCCAAATCTCCCAAACTGCCTTCTCCGCCCATAACCGTTGAACCGGAGCAAGCAGTTAAACAGGAAGAAGTTGCTAAACCAGAAGCTGTTAAGCCGGAACCGCGGAAGGTACGCCAACTGTCAACGTCTTCTTCGAAGGGGAAGACGGAGGAGCTGAAGAAGCAAGTTGCGCAGCTGAAGCAGAAGCCTTCCAGTTTCGATCCCGCTTCGATGATTGCATGGGAGAAGGGAGAGCCCGTGCCGTTTCTCTTTCTCGCCTTGGCATTCGATATGATTTCTCAGGAAAGTGGAAGAATAGTTATCACTGACATTGTTTGCAATGTGCTGCGGACTGTGATGCTGGCCACGCCGGAGGATCTTGTTCCCGTCGTTTACCTCTCCGCAAACCGGATTGCGCCTGCTCATGAAGGGTTGGAATTGGGAATCGGCGAGTCGATCATTTCCAAGGCGCTCGCGGAGGCTTATGGAAGGAACGAGAATTGGATTAAGACTCAGTATCAGGTGACTGAATTTAGATGTGTCCTTTTGTTCTTTCTTTGTTTAGTTGGATTTGACCGTGGAAGATCATTGTTAAGAGGCGGTTTCAGTTCTTTTGGTTTGCTAAGAATTGGTATCGGGTGACTGAGTTTTTCTTCCATTCTTGCTGCTAAGACGATTTTGACCGAAGGGTATTTTATTATTGACAGAAAAAAGGTGATTTGGGCTTGGTTGCCAAAGAGAGCCGTTCATCTCAACCTATGATGTGGAAGCCTGAAGCATTAACCATCAGGAAGGTTTTCAACACTTTTCGCCTTATTGCTAAGGTATGTTAGCATTGATTTTGAATATTGTGCATTTTGTTGTCCGCTTATTCACATTACATCTCAACCTTTTCCTCAAGCCTGTGGTTTATTGTTTTTAAATATAAACAAATTACGTTAAAATTGAGGTTTATTGAAATCGCACATGATCCCCCAGTCAACAACAATCTCCCTTGCAGGCAATTACACAGTCTAATATGTTTCTGTTGGGTTTATTTCAAACAAGTAAATGAGTTTATTGCAGGGTTTAAAAAAGGAGGGTTATTTACTTTCTAAATAGCAGTGCCTAGTCTTTTGTCGACGAGCTGCATCTATAAGTTCTACCCATGCATGGATCAATTTGAAATTATTATTACAACGTGGAGTGATTGAGGAAACTAAGCACAACGTGGCCATGGCCCTTTGCTTTAGGATAACCTCGTTTTAGTGCATTCACATGCGGTATAACAGCATGAATGGTAAAAAGAGAGTAGAGAATTTGCAAAAGTAAATTCTGAGTAAACTGGTATTGAAGACTTGGAGAGCGTAATTGGTCTCTCTATCATAAGTTGTGCATAGAGCACATCAGTCATTTTCAGCTCATTTTTTTGATACTCTATTATGGTTAGAAGTTTGTTGGAGTTTAATGTGCCTGGGATGGAGGTTCGTTTGTGTCTTTTGTTGAAGCCATGGCTTATTGAAAGCTATGTTATACGTTTCTTTTCATCTTTAAATTTCTCGAAATCTGTTTGGTGAGCATGTTAGAAGTTACTATGGCTGGGTGTATGTCCTGCAAGGGAAGAAAGGAGGAATTTGTTGTTGGGATTTGAATTGAATACATATTTGTGTATAACTGAATTTTTCTAAATAATGCTGATACTTTTTCTTTATTTCTAAATGTGTACAGGAATCTGGAAAAGACAGTCAAGAGAAAAAAAAGAATCATATCAAGGCACTTCTTGTTGCTGCAACTGACTGTGAACCTCAATATCTAATTCGTTTGCTTCAGGTTGAAATTTTAATTCTTCATTGAAGCTTGCTGGTGTGGGCTTACTTATTCATGTTAATTGCATCTTGTTCTTGTTTTCTAGACGAAGTTGCGAATTGGTTATGCAGAGCAAACTCTATTGGCTGCACTAGGCCAAGCTGCGGTATACACTGAAGAACACTCTAAACCGCCTCCTGAAATTCAGTCTCCTTTTGAAAAGGTAAGCTAATGTTATTGAACTGGGAAATATGGTATAAGAGTGAATTGGTTTACATGGCCTAGTCTTGTGAGTTCATGTTGAATAGCAATATTCGCCTTTGGGTTTTAAACATTTTAAGTGGTTCTGAACTAAATTTTTTGGGGTAGGGTGCTACTGCTGCTGTAGTTGGTATCAGTGATTTCTGATGAAGATACCACCCACCTTTTCCCTATTCTGCATTTTAGGAAACATTGGGCAGAGATTCATTATATTTCATTTCCTATTATATATATATATATATATATATATATATATATATATATATATATATATATATATATATATCATATATGTATAAATATATATTTATTTCTGGTTTCATTTTGCATCAGGCTTCGGATATTGTTAAACAAGTCTATTCTGTTCTTCCTGACTATGACAAAATAATATCTGCACTGCTTACGGAGGGTCTATGGAAGCTTCCAAAGACTTGTAAATTTACTCCAGGTGTTCCAATTAGACCTATGCTATCAAAGGCAGCAAAAAGTGTAACTGAAGTTCTGAACAAATTCCAGGATGTGGAATTTACCTGTGAATACAAATACGATGGAGAGCGTGCCCAGGTGATACTTCATGGTCAAGTCTTCCATCCGAAACATAACTCTTGTAATATTAATTATGTGCAATAACATTATCTGCATTGAAACAGATACATTACTTGGAGAATGGTTCAGTTGAGATTTACAGTAGACAAGCAGAACGGAACACCGAGAAGTTTCCTGATGTTGCTGCTGCAGTTTCAAGGTAAAAAAAAAAAAGCTTTATTGGGAATGATATATTTGAGGTCTGGTTCAGCCTTTTTGGGTAGCACACTTCCTAACAAGAGGAAGTTGCATTTAGTAAACAATCACTTGTAATGACCATTTTCTGTCAGTGAACAGGTTGAAGAAAACAAGTGTATCTTCATTTATTCTTGATTGTGAAATTGTTGCATATGACCGTGCAACACAAAAACTTCTTTCTTTCCAGGTAATTGTAATGCTGTTTTTCTTTTTGGATGTTAGTACATTATCAGAAACCTTTTTATACCGGCAGTTAATCAATATTAGGTCCTTTGGTATGTTATGCCTGTGTTGTCTTTCCTATCTTGGTGACACAAGTTTTCGGTTTCTGATATTTTTGTTCTGGGATTTGAATTAGACATGACTTGAAAGAAGAAAATAATGTTTTTTTAACTGATACATAGAAAGTTCTCTAGTATAGAATAGATAGGACATGTATCACAGTTAGCTATCTGCTCATCTATATCCCTTATAATGGAAAATTGCATTTACATTTATGACCTGCACTTATATATGACATGTTATCAAGGGCTTCACATTTAAATTCTCTTTGACTCTTTCAAGAACATGTTTGTTTTTGACAGACCCTCAGTACTCGAGCTCGCAAGAAAGTAGAAATTGAAGATATAAAGGTTAATGTTTGTGTATTTGCTTTTGATTTGTTGTATCTAAATGGCCAAGAACTTCTTCAGGAAAACCTTAGAGTCCGCAGAGAGGTACCTACTTTTATCTTTGCTCTGTCAATAGTTTCATGTTTTTTATTTCTTTATTATGTAGCTTAGTCCTTGGATAGAGAAGGCTGACAGTTGTAAACCTAAAAGCTGATCCAGCTTTTGAGATACATTTTTTAGTTTGGTAGTGTTAGGACTCAAGGGCAAGAGGAGAGTCCAACATTAAAAACTAGTCTATTAGGTAGAAGAACCTCAATGGTAAGTATCATATTAAGTAGTTCACCCTACTCATTGTGGGACTCCTAACATTTTCACCCCTTTTAAGGACTGACATCAATCATCAATTAGTATTTTTGTTTGCACCAATTGTTACGACTTAGCACAGGAGGAGAGCTCAACCTAAAAAACCAAGTCCATTAGTTGGGAGAACCTCAAGCTTTAAGTGAGTAATGTGAGGATTTTGCATGAATTGTCAAATAACTTTGACAAATATTAGGTCTTGTAATAATGAGATAAATGTACCTCCATTATCTTTATAGATATGAAAAAGTTTCACCTTAGTCCACAATCAAATTTTGATTTAACAAACCCAATAGGTTGTTCCATGTAAATTTCATCAATAAACAATGAAAGGAAAACATTTTTAATGTCAAGCTAATGAAGTGGCCGATGGCAAATAACAACCATTGCAAAAGAAAGGCCTAGCAAGTATTCTAGTGCATATAAACTTGTGTATATCCTTTGACCACCAAGCTTTGAGGTGCTCAACTTCATCACTAAGTCCAACTTTAACAACATAAACCCAACCACAATCTTCTTTCTAGATGGAATAGGAACAAACTTCCATGTGCCATTGCTTGGGAGAATGTGCACTTCATCAATCATAGATGTGCTTCATCAATCATGGCTTATTGCCATTCAAGATGAAGTGTTTCATTAGTAGTTTTAGGAATCATGGTACAGACAAAGAAGCAACAAAAGAACATGATGGAGACAATGATAAATTGAAAAGTTATAAATAGGATATGGATTAAACTCATAAGTCAACTATTACTTACGAAGGTTAACCCTCCACAGATTGAGAAATACAACCCTTGGCCCCTTAGAAGATTGACCTTGATGGTTCAATTTTTCAAATTTAAGTCTCAAATGCTCTTGGTACTCATTGGAAAACTTGGTAACAAGAAATGTGCACCTAGAAGATGTCGACAAGACGAACGACATGTAATTCCACATCAAGAAGGTGGCACATTAACTCAGATGCCTGATAAAGGACAATTAGAGATTGGAGCAAGGCAGCCTGTCACAAAGCTTTTGTTCATGTCATCACCAAGGTTGCGGTGGGTCATGCTCTTCAAGACACACCTAACCCTAACTTAGCTAGGAAATACGGTTTTGGACTGTGGTAGTAGACAACTGATACTGGTGGTCCGACAACAGGGCACTAATTTTGACGTCAAATTGGTTGTAATAAAAATCAGCCAGTTGCTTATATATATATATTCTATAACAGTAAACCCTTAGGCTAGGACACCCAAATTACAGCTTTATGAAAACTGTACAATACAGTAACAATCATAATTTTAACAATACTTGAGCATTGAGACTCTTCCACCTAATGGACTAGTCTTTTAGGTTGGGTTCTCTTGATTAAGTCCTAACAGGTAGGGAAACTAATTGATTTCTTTCACAATGTTAATTTAATGTTATTTACTCATTGAATTTATTCAATAAATCATGGCCTTCTATACAAATAAGAGCAACTTATTGATGGGTATCTGTTTTCTCTCTGCAGCATCTTTATGCCTCTTTTGAGGAAGAATCTGGTTTTCTCCAGTTTGCAACAGCATTAACTTCAAATGATGTTGAGGAGATACAGAATTTTCTTGACCAAGCTGTTGGTGCTAGGTGCACGTTTTCTTCTAGATAGTTTTGAATTTAAAATAATGCATTATTTCAGCATAATGTATGATACTCTGCAACTTATGCTAATGAGATTTACTATTAGTATTTGATAGGAATACGAAGATTGGACTAATTAGTCTGTTTGTTTTTCCATTCAATCAGCTTGAACTTTAATGATACGTTAGACAAGGATTTTTCTGAATGTGCTTTATTTAGTTATCAGGACAAACTGGCAAAACAAACTGACTCTTGATTATTTATTGTTCAACAATCAGATGTTTAAAATTTGTTTTTCTTACTATAATTTGAATGAGAATTTGTCATTAATATTCGGTGTCTCTTGATTCGTAGTTGTGAGGGATTGATTATTAAGACACTAAATGAGGACGCTACATATGAACCTGCCAAGCGATCACTCAACTGGCTAAAACTGAAGAAAGATTATATGGACAAGTAAGGATGTGTGTTCTGACGTTCATATTTCTTAATTCTTTATTATGAATTTCTGTTTACTCATCAGTTCTAGTTTACAGTTTAGGGGACTCTGTAGACTTGGTACCTATTGCTGCTTTCCATGGGCGTGGAAAACGTACAGGTGATCATGAGTATACTCTATAGTGTGATGTGGCTTATGTTACTCGTCTTTTTTAACAGCGTGTATGAAGAAGGCTATGTCTTTGGGATTTAGATACACTGCTATTGTAAACCCTTAGCTTAGAGAGGTTTGAATGAAATAGTGCCATGTCTTGTAGGAGTTTATGGTGCCTTCCTCCTTGCTTGCTATGACAACAATAATGAAGAATTTCAAACTATTTGCAAGATTGGTTAGTATTATTTTAATTTTGTAGTCACTGCCGAGTTCATTCGTTAAGATTCTTTCTCTTAATCTTCTTGTTATGGTGGGCAGGAACGGGTTTCTCTGAATCTGTACTTGTAGAACGTTCTTCCAGTCTTCGCTCTCAAGTGATTTCCAAGCCGAAGGTCCCAGCCTCTTCTTTCACTCTTACCCTTTTCTAGTCATGCTTGATGTTTTTGAAATTACTTTAAACCGCTCTTTGATTTCAGTCATACTATAGATTTGGGGAAACAATCAATCCTGATGTCTGGTTTGAAGCCAGTGAGGTGAGAGTTATCCTGACTTTTCTTGGCGATTTCACTATTATTGTCTTTTCCAATTGTGCTGTAGCCTACCATCATTATAGAGTCATCTTATCTCTTACTGGTATTACTGTGTCCTTGTTTTAAATTTCCCAGTACTTCAATGGAATACATGGAAGAACATTCATACTGTTGGGAATACTATCATAGTTTGATGCCACTCGAATGTGGCTGAATGATCTCCCAATGTGATCGAGTAGGGATTATATGCAACCTTGTTCTTGACATTACTTTCTAGAATAATGAGCGCAGTTGGCAAAGCATTACTAATAATAGTGGGAAGGATAATGGGCATATGGCAATTCTAGTTTTAAATAAACGGTGAAAGCTCGTATGTTGTATTTGGTAGAGAAGAACGAAACACGTTTGATGAAAATAAAATAGGAAAGTAGAAATATATAAGAAATAAAATAGAAAGTTGAAGATGATTGGTTGAAGAGAAATAGAAAGACGAGTGAAAGTAAGTGAAAAATGTTAGTATGTTCCATTTTTTTCAAACTGGTTTCACTCACCAACAATCTACACTAATTTCATCTTTTTTGGTTCCCTAAAAAAATCATGCCACTGGAGTTGAAACGATTTTTCCAGTGCCTTATTTTTAATTGTATATTTTTATCCAATAAAATCGTATTATGCTCTTTCTAGCAATCTTTTTATGCATTAGTTGTATGTTACCTTATTTCATCCAGGTGTGGGAGGTGAGAGCGGCAGACCTGACCATTAGCCCTGTCCACCGTGCTGCAGCGGGCATAGTAGATCCGAACAAGGTAATAGAATGAATTGATGTGTAACATTGTTTAATTATTGATAATAGCTGTATTTAATTTTTTTGGTTGGCATTTATTTTTTTTGAAGGGCATCTCTCTTCGATTTCCAAGGCTGGTTCGAGTCCGGCATGACAAAGCTCCTGAACAGGCCACATCATCTGAGCAGGTAAAGTGCAATCTATTTTATCTGACCAACAATGATAGAAGATTGAAAAAATAGTAATGGGAACTCAAATTGATTATTTTTGGTCTTGTTTCGATTGCTTTGCAGATTGCTGAGTTGTATAAAGCTCAAAAACACAATCAAGCGAATAAACAAGATGACGAAGATGAAGAAGATTATTGAGCGGAAAATTTTTCCTCTTTTTCCTGCTGAAATATAAAATGTAAGTTGCATATGGCTGATGATCGCATGAGAGAAAGATGTGTATATGCGAAATTTTGCCTAAGCTTAGGTCAGAGAGCATGACTGCACGTTTAACATTATTTGAAAATTCGATGTACAACGTAGAAGAAGCTCATGGAGGGCCCCAAAAGTAGACATTTGCGCTTAAACCATGTTAATTCCTGTCTACAATTCTGTTTTGTTCTTGTAACATGATGCTGTAGTTTAGGCGGTTAGCATTGACGGAAACAGTTCACAATATTAGTCCATGTGTCATAAGATTTAGCATGGCACGTCTTGTGGAGCTTTATCTTTCCGTTTTCAACTGTAAAACTGTTGTATTGAACTTTCTTTTTAACTGTACATGACTGTTTTGAAAAATCTAATTCTAATTGCATGAACCTGACTCAGAAGATAAGATTAAATATTATTTCCGTCGTGGAGTTTATTAGAGAAAAGGACTGGGTTCAGTGATTGCTCGAAGGATGTGAGATATGCCTAATGTTTAGAACAAGAGTTCATCTTCCAAGTCATCCGTGTTCTGTGGAATAAGACCCTAAACCCTTTTCACTTCGATCCCAGTTTAAGGTTCTGCCATTGGTCCAAACTCTTTCGTTTCTTACATTTCTTTGTCTTTTTTTTACCCTCCTTTGGAGAGCTTGCGGCATTTGGTTTAAACCTTGAATTTTCTTTTCTTCTATGCAGACTGGAAATGTCTTCAATCTTTGAATTTTCATTTGTTCTTTGAACATAGACGGGGTTACTTGTCGGCCCGACGTATAACTATGGGCCTGGGCTTTATTTGGTTAAAACCGTCTTTGAGATTGTTCTAATTTGGCTTTATTCGGCCTAATGTTGACCGAAGCTTCAACCTCTCTTGTCTTTTAAGGCACGAGTCGCGTCATTTGCGCTGCCTGTGTTCACCGTTCGGAAGAGGCTTAGCGTGTTTTCTAGGACTTCCTTGTTGCCCTCACCGGCAAGGATATATTGATGTAAAGTTTAATTAATTACACAGCTAGCTGGATGAAAACAACGTCGTTTCTATTTTAATTTCTCGATTAAGAAACTAACTTTCTATAGCTGGCGCTAACCGCGCAAAAGAAGAGAGATATACAGTAAATAATCCCTGGTTAAAATGCCACAAAACATTAGCTTCTTGAACAGTAACAGTGACAAGTGCTGGATAAAGTTTACGTTTGAAAAATACGTGAAGTACGCAACACTTTTAGCCAAATTCTTGCAGCCTCTGCATTCTACCTGTCTGCTTTGAAGAAGACTGTCCATGTGATTTCCCTTGACCTGACCTTCACACTGTTATAGAACATGGCTAGACTTAGTATGGAATTTGACGCTGACATCCTTCTATTGGATCATTATATCTTCAAAATTCGTCCCAAATATTCATAGTTTGATAACTAAAAGGATTTCTAAAATAATCCCACTGGAACAGAGATGGCACACCCTGAATTATAAGGTGATATTATAGATTGGAAACAACCTTTTGTTGAAAATTGAGGTACATAATGATTTAACATTTATTTGTAGAGTGGATGATTTTCCCTTTGGTTACCATGCTTTCATGGAGCCTCATACATAGAATTGGTCAAAGTGAACTACTATTGTGCCTCTTTGAAAGGAAGAAATATTTGGCGCGCTCTTATGGAATGATATAGAGATTGAGATTGATTGATACTGGTGTAGATTTACATATGACAGAAGCAAAGGAGGGTTAGCTTTAGTTAAGGGAATTAGTGTTAGAAAAAGAGAGGAAATAGGATTAGAAGTGAATAATGATAACTTGTCTAAAAAAGCTTAATATAATCATACACCACACCAGTAATAGATCCTGATTCTGATTTGTGGGTCCACCAAACCTTACACGCAGAGCTCATGGCCGTCCCCCTTGGTGGTTGGCCACACTATCTCCCAACCCCAACGACTACACAACCAATCACCCGTCCCTTTAATTGTTGATGTGATCTTACACATCAACCCTTCTCTCTCTCTCCCACACTCACACACTCATCACTTCCTGCACTACATTATCCTAGTTACATTACAATTTCAGACACCCTTTCACCTCACACAAAACAAAAGGAGAATGTGAAAAGGGCAAAAATGCCAGCCAAGGACAAATCATTCATCCAATATCACCAGAAACCCAAAATCAAACCTTTTTTTTTTCCTTCAGCTCTTTTCCTCCCACCGAGTTAAAACAAACCACTGTACATACGCTAGATCAGTCGAATCGAATAAATTAAAACTAAAAAGGATAAATACAACTGACTGGATAACAGTAACAGTTGTAGTACTGGTCAGTGAAGTACAATCCTTTGGAACTTGGTCTGCGTGGGAGAATCAGAGCCCTCACAGAAAACCCTTTTCCTACTCACTCTCCCGCAGTTGGAGGTGAAGGAGTCTTGGTGGAGGAATTGTGCTTGCGCTTGTGTTTGCGCCTGTTGCTGTGCCTGCGGGGAAGGAATGGTGACAGGAGGAATCTCGAAGGACTCAAGAGCGGGTGGAGGGTGTCTCCATTGAGGGAGTGGTCCCGCGAGAAGCAGAGTCTGAAGCAGGGGACCTGCTTTCATCACTGCCTGCAAAAGCTTACCTTTTTCTGGTAACGGTTTATCTGGTGATATAAGCTCAATCATTGACTCTGGCAACTGTGCCTGCCCACCACCCAAATGCTCCATGATCGGAGAGGAAACAATGCTTTCTTCACAATCCGATGACGACAGCCCATTGTTGGAGTCAATCCCTCTCCTGGGCTCATCCTCAATGCTCGAAATCCCAGAAGCAGGGGCCGTTTGCTGATGCTGCTGCTGCTGCTTTTGCTGCTGGAAAACCATTTTCTCCACCACCAGTCTTTGCCATTTCTCTTGTGCCTCGTCTCTTTCTCTCATCACCTTGTTCAGAAGCTCCTTCAGGGTTTGAAGCTGATCGTCCCTCTTCCTCAGCTCCTCTTGCACACTCGCTCTCGTCTGTTCCAGCTCAAGAGTCGTGCACATCAGCGACTGCTTCAGCTCCTCCACTGACTGTCTCATCACAGTTATGCAATAAGGTCACGAATTAGTCTACCCTTTTTTTCCACCCGAAAGAAACAAAAAAAAAAAATAAAATAAAAAATAAAAATCAAGGCTTTACCTTTCCGTGGCAGTAGTAAGCCCAACTGAGAAGAGGACTGCGTTGGTTGTCCATGTGTTGGAATCCCGAAACTAGAATTGGAGTTGTTGGAAGAGAGAAAGTGAAAGGGGAATGAAGAAAAGTGGATTGAGAGTGTTTGGGGGGTTTGGAGATGGTTGAAGGTGTTTTATAAGGAGTCCAAGTTCCTGTGTGGGGTTGAAAAAAACAACACAAAAAGCCAAAACCTTAACTGTTCCAAAATCCTTTCTCTTTCTCCATCTTATAATAATCTCTTTGCTTCCCTTTTGCATTTTCATTTCCAACATTCTTAAAACCTAATTTCATGTCACTACAATATTAACGCAAAATATTGTTAGTAAAAATATCAATATGTTTCTGATACAGCATTTATTTTTCACTGTTATTGATTCTAAGTAACCCTTAAATAGAAAAACGGTAAATAAGTAAGGTCTTCTTCAAAGTAACTATAATTGCAATCATTATTATTAGACAAAAAGATATATATTCTATTATCAACTATGAATTCTTCATCCTAATTAATTACGTAGGAACAGTGAAAAATTATTACTTTTATCTTGTAACCATCTTTCGTCCGTTTAACGGAACTTCTTAATAAAGAAATGTTAGAGGCATGGAGAGTAACACTCAATATTTATGATACAAAATTCATTTTGTAAAATATTAAATTCAACTTAACACTACATTATATATGCATAACTTTTTTTCATATATACTTTATTATTTTACCGTACATATTTCACTTTTTTTTAATAAAAACTGTATTGTATGACTGTCTGAATAATTTCAAACGAAACAATTTGTCGATCACACAATAAACATGAACATGTGTGGTCTGAATAGCCTATAAGGACATTACTTTTAATACTAATCAAATTAGAACAAAATGTAATTATTACTAAATTGATCATAATTAGGTTGACATTAATCACAGACTCACTCTAAAGTTTATAAATACAGATTTAAGGTAAATAGATAAATAATCACATTAAATATCCAAATGGCTAAACTCGAATTAACTTTGACATCAAAAAATATTTTGAAGACACCTTCCAAATAATGTTAGACAAACAAAAGACTTTGAATAAGAAGCTAAAAAATGGGTTTGAACATCTTAGATTAAGATATTGTTTGAGAAAGTTCACCTCAATCTTATATTCCGAAATAAAATCGTTTATTCAAATTTGTTATATATATATATATATATATAAATCCTCTTCAATTCTTAGTTCTTCGCGTTTCCAACATTTTACATGCCGTTGATCAAGAAAAATTTAAGAAAGTGTCCAATAAAACAAACTGATAACCTTCAACCATAAAGTAACAAAATAATAATAAAAATGAAGATGTGGGAGTGACATGTTCCTTAAAAGAGCCAATTATAATAAAACACCTTCCTTTGTTTTCTAAACATAAATTTCTCATATGATTTGTGTTTCGGTTGTAGGGGCTGGGTCGTCTAATACCTTCACGTCCTCCTCTTCCTGTCTCTCGGTCGTGCGGTCTTGCTCCTTACTCCTCGTCTCACTCCTCTGTGTGCGGGCGGGAGACCTGCGAAAGATTCTCCGATGCCTAAGTCAGTTTGAGAGCAAAGGCGTTTTCAATAGAACAGTAATAAATGTGCAGTAAATGCAATCTATCTACCACTCATCCTGGATCTGTATTTATAGTTTTTGCTATGGGCTTGAGATTAGTGAAAAGTTAATCACGGCCCAAATTCAGCCCGGCTTTTAGCAACTACTTACCTTAATCTTAACCCTAACCTGGTTAATTAGTGACGTGGTCGGCCAGTCTCCCGAAATTTGGTCCTAAGATCGGCCGGCCCATATAGGCAATCTGATTAATTGACGATATGGTCGGCCGGCTTCATATGAGTTGTTGTTCATCCGGATGGCGAGCGGCAAGGTCGTGTAATTGGATAATCATAAACCTACATATGTCCGGTCTATCGCTGCATGGTCCCTCCTGATGCCGAGTGACAAAATCATATGTTTGGATAATTATGGTTATGCGGACGTCTGATCTGTTCGCTGCCCGGTCCCTACTGGTACAATTTGAAAATTATAACTAATGGGAGGAGTTATGAATATCTTTATTGATGTTAATGGCATTGTTCTATACTGTAACTGTAATTTAATATATAAATATTATTACTATGAAGCCAAAACATAAATTGTTCAACGGTAAAAGTAAAAGATAAAACGTCGTAATCAACACGAGATTAATTAGATTCACGTGGATTATTTAAAACAAAAACATGGTTATTTCCAAAGTTCAGAAAATCTTAATGGTTTCGAGCATTGCTGGCTTTTGACTGACACGAAGTTATTTTACGACAGTAATTTGAATGAATGCATGGGGAATGGTACGATCCTTACTATTATTGGTTACCACCATTAGAAGTAACTTAAACTCTCTCTTTCAATGCATGCATCTCCATTTTTGGCTATGGAAACTTAGCCTTTTCATTTTCATTACACGTGGACTGCTTCATACAGTAAATCCAAACACGTATTTTGTTTTTTTCACTCAACAATAATTTCAAATAACTCCTTCCATCGACATTAGTGTCTCACTTTGATTTTGCTTCTTTGCTTAACTAAATTACAAGATAATGTTAAGGCATGGAAACTTGTTTTCTTGGCTTCAAACAATACTTATCTTATTTTAATAATATTTCAATTGTTGTTTAGATGAATACCATTCACCATATATAGGAAAATTAAAGCTAATTTAAATAAAATAATATTCATGAAAATAGATATACCAATTAAAATGATATAATTAAATATAAGTTTTCTCATGGAAAAGTATATGGAAGAAGAACTTTTTAACTTTTACATCTCTTTATCTGTCTTATCTTTTTGATAACTTGTTTTTTTTTTCATAACAATTAATAGTCATGTTATAAAAGGGACTCAAAAAATTTCAACACATCAATAAGCTAGGAACCCAAATCAAATCAATATCATCTCCAACTTAATTTTTTTTAAAATTTATAGAATTTATTCCTTACAATTGTTTAATTTTCGTTTTTCTATTTCACATAAGACTTAAAATCACACTTAAATTTTAATATATGAAAAAAATATTAAATAGAAATAGTCGATTTTAATTTGTGTACAAATATATTTTATATTTGTATAATACATTGACAATATATATATACTATATATTTATGGAATGTACTAAATTTAGTTATCATTTGGCACATTTTATAACTGTCTACTACAAAGAGTTTTAAAATCAATGCAATTGAAAGAGATTCTTACGATATACTGCAAGAGGTGTTGACATTTTTTGGCATATAACATATTCCAATACCATTAGAGTTTGGAGTGCAGTTCACGATCTATTACTTGCAAGCATTTACAAAAGTTTTCTCCTTCTCTATCCATCAATTTAAGCTAAAAATAATCCAACTCAAACAATTTCTATGAAAGAGAATATGGAAATTAGTTTTTTTTTTGTGTGTTATATATGGTAATGTAGACAGACATCATGTGTCAATAGGATGATAAGACTTTTTCTTTCCTTAATGAAGCAATTGTAATTATTTGTTTTGATTGACCATTTCAACAGTTGACAGTGTTAAAGATGTCGAATTGATATTATGAAATTAAAGTGGTTCTATGTGAAAGTACAAGCACAAGTGCGTGTAGAAGATGACCAATCTTTACTTTTTTTCGAGAAAAATATTATGATAAAGTACAATTTGCTAGTCAACTTGAATATATACAGAAATCATTTTCGTTATAAATTTCCTTTTGAATAATTTATGTGTTGTACGAGCAGGGACCGAACGCCAAACAGGTCGGACGCGCACGTCACCATACTGGACCGACAAACAGACCGGACGTCCACATTGGATCCAAGGAATTACCCTTTTGTTTACCGTCAGGAAGGGTCTTACCGTCAGGAAGGGTCGGGCACGGTAGGCCAGATGCCTGTACGCCCACAATAACACAACCTTATCGCTTGCCACCCATGGGAAAAGCAGCTCATATAAAGTCGGTCGTTCCTGTCGATTGTCCAGCCGGGTTGCCTGTATGGCCGGCCTGTCATAAGGCCAAGCCTCGCGAGACCGGCCGGCCAAAGAGTCTTACCGTCAAGAAGGGTCGGGCACGGTAGGCCAGATGCTCGTACGCCCACAATAACGCAACCTTACCGCTTGCCACCCATGGGAAAAGCAGCTCATATAAAGCCGGCCGTTCCTGCTGATTGTCCAGCCGGGTTGCCTGTATGGGTCGGCCTGTCATAAGGCCAAGCCTCGCGAGACCGGCCAGCCACGTCGCTAATTAACTTAGTTTAAGGTAAGTAGTGGTTAAAAGCTATATTGGGCTGAATTTGGGCCGTGATTAACTTTTCACTAATCCCAAGCCCATAGCGAAAACTATAAATACAGATCAAAGGTGAGTGATAGACAGGTTACATTTACTGCACATTTATTACTGTTCAACAGAAAAGTCACTGCTCTCACTGACTTTGGCATCGGAGAACCTTTTGCAGGTCTCCCCCCGTGCACGGAGTAGGAAATTGAGGATCGAGAATGGAGAACCAAACGTACGAAGAGCGAATAGCGTAAGACGTGGGGATTTTGGACGACACAACCTCTCACATCCGAAACATGTGCCATATAAAGTTTAAATAAATGATTTAGAGTTAGAAAACCCACTTGCTCGTCGTCTCTTCGTCTTTGATCATTATCTTTGGAATGTGATTTTTCTATACGTTAATGGTGGGTATCAGTAACATTTAGTTAATCAAAATCGATTTTTTATTTAGACAAAGTAAAAAAAAACTAATTAATATAAAACATGATTAACTTCTAAGTTCATACATTTCGGTATTTTTAATTGAACTCCCATTTCAAATTTTTTTCCTGTGATATCTTTCTACAATCTTGTTTACTTATTTTTATAAATATAAGATTTTATTATTAATATAAAAATGATGTTGTTGTTATCATTAAATGACTAATAACTTGTATTGCTTTTATAAAAAAGGTTTATTGAATAATAAAAACGGTAGGAATCAATAATAATAGTGACAAAAATAATCTTTTAATCATTGTAAGTGATGATATAAAAATCATAGAAAAAGAAATCCAAATCATTAGAAAAAATAACAACCATCAATCAATTAAAAAAATTAAACAAGTAAAAGTTTAATTTAAAAATATTAAAAATTAAAATACTCAATAAATTGTTTTTTAATAAAAATTGAATTAAAAAAATATTCAAAACTTAGTATAAAGTATAAAATATTCGATGCTGAATATGATACCTTTTTTATATTAATTTTAGCTGCCTATTTAAAGTATGATGTTTTCTTAAGCAAGTTGAATTTTAGGTGTATTCTTTTGTAAATAACAAAATTTATACAAATTCGACAATGATTCTAAATATATATTCGTGTCACCTAAGTCAATTAAAAAATTCCACCACAATAATAAATATTAAAATTTTAACCACACATTAATAAATTATAAATTCAAAATATAGAAACTAATAATTTTTAATATGTAATAAATAGTTTGCCCACTTATAACAATTTTTTTTCAACGGTTGAATAGGTTAATAGTTTCTTATATGAAAAAAAATCAATATATAATAAATATTAATTTTATTATATAGATATTAATATGCATGAGACAAGGTGATTTATAAATTTTAAAATATTTCACTATCTCATTGTAAAAAATTGTAATACTTACATTAAAAACTTCTTTATGCTTACACATTAATGTATATCAATTTTAATAAGTTAAATACTCATTCTTATAAACTACATATCTCAACTCATCATCATCATTATACTTTGCATGCACTTGCAATTTAGTATAATGGCTTCTTTCATTTTAGATTTTGATATAAAATGAAAACACGAACACTTTATTTTTGGTAAAATAAAAGTCATAAAATGACCCAAAACATGTCAAAGAACAAACTTTTTTTAAAACAATTGTTCTTATTCTATTTGGTCAGCTCACATAATAACTTTTTGACAATATTTAATGTTTTATAGTCCAAGCGCATGCTTTAAATTTGTATGTGGAAAAAATGATTTTACTCCATCTACATACTATTTTATTTAGGTTTAATGTCTCGGTAGGTCCTTATTTTGGTCAGAAATTTTAAATAGGTCCCTTTTCTTTTTTTCGTCTCAATTGGGTCCTTTTTTATGTAAAATTTGAGCAATTAAAGGTCTACCGTCAAATTGGGCAAACGGCCGTTTAAATGTTGGTTACGTGGCATGGTCAGAGTTCACATTAATGAGACGTGGTATTATAAACTAATTTTGTATTAAAAATTATGAATGCATAGTGGTGTAATCAGCTTTTTGGAAGGGTAAAGTGAGAATAATAAAAAACTTTAAGTGCAACCATCACCGCGTAAGGGAAAGGGATCTGGTGCGCCTTTTTGGGAAAGAGGAGGATCTGGTGCGGTGCGCGTAAGGGAAAGAAGCTTCACCCTTTAATTAGGTCACTAGGCCCACTTGGTAACATCGCAGAGAAAGGATCTGGGCCTATACGGCCTCGGTTCAAAATATAACAGAGGTAATATTACTATGTTTCTGTTTCGGTTTTTCAACCTAACCGGTGCCTATTAATATTGACTTGACTGATTTGACGTGTTGCAGGCGTGTGTCAGGTCTTTATGCTTCGGTTCTGCGTGCAACCGAAGCAGTATCACGTTTTCTGACCATTTCAAACAAAAAGCCTGGAAAGTAAATATATGTTTAGGCACCGGTTGCCTTTGAAACCGAAGTGGTAGAGTTGTTCTGCACCGGTCTTCTTTGAACCGAGGCCTATAAGGTCTCCTTAATTACGAAACTGCCACCGCGTCTGGATAGGCAGCGGTTTGGTGTAAATAGAGGTCTAATGTGCGAGTTTAAAAGCACATTTTGTACTAGTGAATGCTTATTGTATGCCTATCTATATTGAATTTCGGTGTTAGTATTATATGCTGTTGTTTTGAATCTGTAAATAAGAAATTTGTTAAAAACTAGTTGAGGAACACTTTGGCTAAGGAAAGACTTGGTACTTAAGTTGTCCATTGTGACGCACCTCTCTTTCCTGGAAGTCTACTCGACAAGTTTTTAACTTAAATCCTATTGAACATATTATGTAATGTTAAATTATTGTGCAATATATCTTGTTGGAATGAATTCATGTTATTGTGGTAGATATGGAATTATGAAATATAATTGTGATGGTAGGATAGAGGAATCTTAAAAGCCGGAGTTGGTACATCCCTGATCATAGAACAACCCTGGTCTAATCCAGTAAGTTGTGACTAGTCATATGTACTGGCGTTTATGGTGAGTTTGATTCGTCAAACATTTGATTCTTCTCCGGTGACCATTTATGATGATATTTTAGAATTGTTAATTTATTTTGTGATTTATGTGGGAAGTATGTGAATGTATGAGATATGTTGGATTCGCTGTGATAATATGATGGTATCCGGTTATTCATGTCTTGGGTTAAGTTTCAAAGTGACAGTATGGTTCATGGACGTAATTCCATGATCCTCAAGGAGAGGATACATGGTGGTGCCCTGGTGGTGTGTAGAATGATTGCATGGTAGCTCAGTCTTGGGGGTCATCCTGAAACTCCAATGGTCTTTCTTCTCACGTAGAGAGGATTGAACCATGTGGTGAGGAGTAGCAGGAGGTCCTAGTCTTGGGTGCTTCCAGTATGACCCAGGGTGAGTGATAACGGATTAACCTCGTGAGTGTGGTAGGGTGGGGGAGGCCAAGTTTCATAAGCCACCACGAGTGCAAGATCCGCCATAGCTCGATAATCATTCTAGTCCGGACGAGTCGGTTTATAAAGTAACAAGACGAGTCGGTTTATAAAGTAACAAGTCGAGTCGGTTTATAAAGTAACAAGTCCTGTGACGTCATTTTACCATGTTTGAGTGATTATTTTTGCATGCCGTGTGAGGTTGTATAACATGCTTTTATGTCTAGCTCACCCCTACTTGTTTGTGTTTGGGTATGTGCGATGATCGTATAATTCGTTATACAGGAGCAGATGGAGGAATATCGTCTGACTCAGTGCCAAGGAAGGGAAAGATAGAAAAATAAAGTAGAAGAACTCAAGTTATAATTAGGATTTTTCAAATATGAGTTTACAACATGTATAGACATATATCAACTAGAAAAATTTTAATGGTGAGATTACGGGATGTTATCGTAAATGTAATGTTACATTATATAAATTATAAAAATTCAAATGTGAGATTTTGAGATGTTACACTTTTACATTTAAATATGTTTTACGAACTATTACTAATTTAACTATTTAATTAAGTTAAAAAGAATGAAATAGTAAATTTCAAAATACAAATAACACTTGATCTTACTATATAGTTAAAAAAATTTAATACAATTTGACTTATAAATGCTTTGATGAGGTTAACAAATACAAGTTAATAATTTTATCACAATATTATTTTGGTAAATAACATTTATAATATAATTAGTCATAACTTATTTAACACTGCATCGGTGATATATATATATAAAAGAAGCTTCCACTCTTGTACTTTTTTCTCTATCAGATGCTAAGTACCATTTCCTGAAAGACCTTAATCACTGATAAACGAATCCAAAATCTCATAACTGTATGAAAATTACATATATATTAATATTACAATCTAGAAAGCGTGTTCATGAGAACACATTTTCTGGGTACTTTTAATTACTGTAATTGATTCATCATGTCATTTTCTTATTATTTTTAAAAAGAAGAAAGGTTGTTTTTTATCCTCAGCATGTCATTTTTGACAAACTAAAAGAAAGAAAAATGTAATTAAAAAACATCCCACGGCACTCGATTTGACTTTAGAACTACGTGTGCTTAGCATACAACCTAAGAATAGATCCCTATGGAATACCTATTTTCCATTAAAACAAATCTTAGACACAGTTTTATGTTTTTTAATAAACGATCAACACATTTAGTTTTATATTTATATAATTTTTATCCTTTGATCAATTTCTTCAAGTTTTTTTGTATATGTGATTCAGCTATAAGAACTGCCAGAATACATGAACTACCTTTTAACTCGCCAAACAAGTTAATATCACATGCTAAAATAGTGTTTTCATTAATCAGAGCTGTCAAAACGGTAATCCGGCTTGATCCGACCCGACCTACCACGGATTGGTCACTTAGTGAATCAATCCAACCTGATTCACTTATTAGTGAGCTAAAAAAATTCAAACTCGGCTCGACCCACCACGGGTGGCTCATTTCATTATAAGTTTTTTTTAAAGTAAAAAAATTAATTTTTTTTAATACAAATATAAATAAATATCATTCTAAAACGATGTTAAACTCCAAAGATAATTCAAAAAAAATATGATACAATCCCAGCATAATTCAAAAACATGTACAAAAGGCAAACAAATAAGTTTTTAATATTGTTAATTTTTGTCTCACTTGTCCATTTATAATATCAAAGTCTTAAATAGATAAATTTATATTATTTTTCTCTCTTGAAACATCTTCTTTATATCTATAATATAATAAAAAAATGTTAACTAATAATATTGAAACACAGTATAATAAATAATTAAATTAAATTAGGTGGGTTGGTGAGCCAACCCGGCTCACCTCGGGTTCAACTCGGTGACCGAGTTCTAAGTGAGTCGGGTTAAAAACTAGCCCGCATTAAAAAATTACATTTTTTTCAAACCCAACCGGCTCAAACCCGTGATGAGCTGGGTTGGCTCGCGAGTTACAACCAATTTTGACAGCACTATTAAAAGTACGTATATAATTATCATATTGGTTTCTAAAATGAAAATAAAGACAAAAATCTTCAAAAAAAAATCAAAACATTTATACGAATTAATTATTATTAAAACAATTACTAATAGCAAGCAAAGTAATTCTTTTACAATAATGTAGTTTATTTCACATTAAAAATAGTATTACAAGATTATAATATTTTGATCACTTAGTCATTCATACTCATATAAATAAAAATAATGTTTATAAAGTTAACGAGTATAATTGAAGTGTAATTTAAATTTAAAATGAAGCTTACACCCATTTATATATAATAAATTGGAGTTATTATTAGTCAAAATAAAACTTTCAACGCACTCCTTGTACATAGATATATACATGTCAAATATCAAACTAAATATTAATGAATGATTTGATAAAAATTGATAAGGGGTGAAACAAAAATCCAACAAACCACAAATTTTGTTAAAATAGACTTTAAACCATGATTATAATATTATGTTAAGAAGTATATTTTAAATCTAACAGAATTTTTCAAATTTTGTTAAAATAGACTTTAAACCATGATTATAATATTATGTTAAGAAGTATATTTTAAATCTAACAGAATTTTATAAAACTAACCTGTAAGATGAGATTTATACTCAGTGTAACAATAAATAATTTAATGGGAAAACATTTTCCACTTTTATTAGACACTTTACCTGTAATTATGATATGTAGGGTGTTGAGAAATAAGTTGTAGTGGTCACAAAAAGGAGCTGGTAACCAAACTTTGCCACCAACATTAGGCCTAAGAAAGGTGAGGGCCCTATTCGAAATAATAAAAGTCCTATGAAAAAGGAGGCTTCTATTTGACGAAATCAAGACCCAAATGATAAATGATATTTAGATGAAGTGAGCTAGGGTACTACCCTACAACTATATAAACATATCCCCTATAGGGTGTAGGACACATGTTTTGTTTAACCTTCAAGACAAGTCCTTTTTCTAGCCACTTATATAATATATAAGATCGTGACTACTTCTAATGGCCGTTAAACTTATAATAGGGTTAGTAGGTTAATTAACTCCACTATTATGTGTTATCATATGGGATACCTAGTGATTATTATTTAATTAATTAAAGACAAAATGGGTGATTGTTTTATACTTTCAAGACAGAGTGTGGTAAATCCAAATTGATAATACAAAACTCAAACTCAAAAGTTGTTGATTGATTAGGGTGTCATGACCTTTGTGTCTTATAATGTTTGCAATTTGGATTCACCTTTGCATGCTGAAGTGGGTTTAAGCATAGGATTATAACAAGTTTTTAAAGTAATTAGTAGATTATTATATTCTTTGAATGTGTTATATATATATATATATATATATATATATATATATATATATATATATATATATATATATATATATATATATATATATATATATATATATATATATATATATATATATATATCAAGGTTTATTTTTACCATATAAACAAAAACTAATTTACTATAATAGAAAAATTCATTTTTATAATTTGTTTATTTACTAAGATATCAATTTATAAGTTAAGAGATGAATTGTTACTATAAGTGTTTTCAGGCTTAATCTTCTTAAGTTTAAGATTTTGTAAATAAAAGTGTGATTAGAAAAACTAAAGATCCCATTAAAAATTCTCGACTGAATTTCTTAGCAAAAATTAGTAAATTCTTAAAGGTGAAACGGACAATATTTTATATTAATAGTATAGTTTAAAAAAATATTGTGGGAGTTGGATAAGATGATAATGGAGAAAACTATAATCAATCTAATCATTGACACACTTGAGATACTGATTTTTTGGTCGAACTATATATTTTACCAAAAAGACTAAATTTAAAATTTTTATATCACAAAATACTAGTATATAAAATAATAATAAATATTTTAAATGATAAATGTGTTTTGAATATCAGTTTAATTAAGTGTCAAGATACATAGTAATAATTATAATATACATTTATTCTGAAAACAATAAATAAATGTTTGAACAACATGATTTCATGTATAACTTCAACATTAAAATATTATTAAATTAAAAAAAATATTCAAATATTCTTTTTATAATAAAAATAATAAACTATGACTGAACAACAAATTTATATATACATTAAAAAAATTCAATCAAATTGATTGACCCAAATCAATTGGTTTTTCTTAAGTGTGGGGAGTGTTCCTAGTTTGAGAAGAATGATTAAAAGCATAGATATATTTTGAAAGATATGATTTTGATATTTATTAGTGAAGAGTGAGGGTAGAAGGATTTTCTAGGGTATGGCCACATATTAAAAGCATCCAATTAATATAACATTCCTCTTTAAATGGCATTAATGTGTTGTCCACTTGTGGGGTTCAAGAATTTGAGGAACTTTTGGCCTTTGTGTTGTCCCCTACTCATCATATAATTTCTACCCATTGCTTTCGATTAACGAGAAAATATGGAATTAAGTGAGATAGAATCACACCAAATTTTATTATAATGGTTTTATTTTAATAACATTGAGTTTAAACTATATTAATCACACAATGTTTTCTTTTTAACTTAAGTGGCTTGACTTTATTTATCTTAATTAAGATTCAATTTGATCATTTTTTCCATTTTATTATAAAAATATTTTGTTCCATCTCATCATTTATTTCATTTCATTTTTTTATTAATAATAAAAATAAATAAAATATAGAAAGCATATGTTTTAACTTTAAAGAAAGATACCATTTAATAAATATATTTGATCTTATTGAGATTTTAGTGCAAAAATTCTTCTAGCATAAGTAAAAAAATTTAAATATTTTATTAATATAATAGTATGAGTGACTATTAAATGAGAATTTATTGAATAACGTTATATATTATCTTAAAAATAATATTTACCTTAAGTATATATATAACATGATAGTAATTAATAATAAGATAATGATATTTCATATAAATAATAATTAACTGTTGTGATGATTTATCATATATAGATATTGTTTCAATGCACATAAACTTAGATGGTTTTAGAATAAAATAAAGTTTAAACATTGTTGAAGGATGCTCTAGAGTCAATGTATAAACAATATTAAATTAGCACACATCTATATTATATGTTTATCTAATTAAAATACAATACGTTGCATAAAATCGTACATTTAGTTTTATTACCAAAGATAGAATAAATGAAATAAAATAGAATGTTTCAGTTTTGTTTGTTTGTCGGGATATTTGTTATGAAAAGCATATAAAATAATATTAATAAAGGGAGAGGGATAGTATAGTTTTCTATAAATAAAATGGAACAACTTGATATTGTTGCAAACTTTATAAGTATTTGGGATTAAAAAACAAACTGAAAGTACAAGAAGAATTACTTTTTGATGATTTAGCTAAATAGCGCATTGACAATATTAAATCAATTAATATTTTTTTGTTATTTGTGTGTAAATAGTCAAAAATTTTAAAGACCACTGATGTACTATTAATGCAGTTTTATAACTAGGAATTCAACTTAAGAATATGAATTATAATAATGTCAAATAATTTGTGCGTTTAGCGATAGTCCAAACATTTATTTTATGGAGTAACCAATGTTAATAATTATTTTATAAAAGAATATATGAAATACTTCAATTGTTATACAATTTTTTTTCGCACTACCTTATAATTGCCTTGTTGGTATATATATTTTTTAATCTACGTAGTTCCTCATATTTATATTCTTTTATGTGTAAATGACGTGTAGAAAAGACTATGGAGACTGAATTTTTTTCTTTTTATAAATGGCATTAAGTGTACTTATATTTCTTTTATTTATATCTACTATAAAGAAGATAATAACTTTATTAACGGATAAAATTTGTTGATAAAAATATAAATTAATAATAGTTAAAATTTTATTGATAGAGTATTTTCGGGTAAATTTCATTAACAAAATAAGAAAATATTGATAACTTAATAGTTGCTAAATATCTATTAATAATTATTAATAAATTTTGATGGATGATTATTCATTCATAATTATTTTTTGTTCTTTTTTTTTTATTTCATATTTTTCTTTTTCTTTTTTATTATTCCTCTTTTCCTTTTCTTATTGTATCTAACTTCTTTTTTCTTTAACTCTGGTTATTGTCTTCGAATCTTCATCTTCTTCTTTTTTATTTTATTTTTATTTTCATTTATGTCTATTTATTTTGTAATAAATATTTCATCAAATTTAACGCATATTTTATTGATGATTTTAAAAAAATAATTACCAATTATTTTAAAAAATAAATTATAGATAGGTTTACTAACTAATTTAAATAAATTAATTATCAACGGACATTTTAAAAATTCAATTATTGACAAAATTTGTTAACAAGTTTTTATTATAAAATGATCAAAGTCCAAAGTAAAAAGTTTGATACCCATTATCAATAGATAGATATTATTTCTAATTTGTTGACAAATTTTATTAATGCATTATCAATAAATATTTTTATTGATAATTCAAATTTTAGAATTTGTTGATAAATTTTGTTTTATTGACAATTTTATATTTTTCAATAAAATTTCATTAGTAATTTAACAATTTTTTGTATTAATATATACATTGTTAATAGAAAAGTTGACCAACTCTATTTCTTCTAAACTAATAGTAATAAAAAAAATCATTATATCATCTAAACTTTACTTTCTACTTTTAACCTCTTGGTGATGAAGAAAATATTATTACTCTTCATTTGTTAGAAATAAAGAAAATTTTCTCTAAATTTTCAAAATTCATTATATAACACATGCATAACTTGTTATACTAAAAAAGACTCAACTTATCACTTTTGAGCCTTTTTTCATGCAAAGGAAGAAACATTAATCTCGTTTTTAGACTTGAGTTTCACTAAATAATTTGTTAGTTTTAGTCTTCTGATGTATATGATGTTTAGACGCTCTATAATATTGTATAATATTAGGTTATTTTTGAATTAGTAGTAGAAAATATATGGAATAGATTAAAACATATTAGAGAATTGGATGGGTTGAAACAGAATGAAATGGTTGATATATATATTTTTAAAAACTTCCTATCTCAAATATATTATTATCTTTAAGATGTTAATAATTAAGTTAAATTTTATATTCTTAAAGTTTTGTTCCACAAATGTCCATATTTGAGAGTTTGGTGAAATATATCTTATGTTATTAAAATATCAATTGTTGATTTTGAAATCAGTAGGTATTTCATCTTATTATTTTTCTAAAGAATTGAAACAATATTGAGATATAACTAGTACTTCCCAGTTGTATAGTCTTATTAGTAGCATTTTCTATTAATACTTTTAAGAAAATTAAAAAGAGATCAATACGCTTTAAATCTACATAAAAATAAATAAATAAACGGATAATCATTTGACATCTTATTAAACACACTAATTAACATACATCAGAAGATAAGAATGATTAAAAAAACAGTGATTTTATATTTTTCAAAAATGAAAAAGTTACAAGAATTAAAGTTAATATTTTGTACTATTTAGCCAGAAACTTTGTGAAATGGAATATTGTGTGTCCTTTCATAATTTAAGGATACATATGGTATAATAGAACTACTTTATAAACTCTTGATGATAACAAAAGCAAGGAAAGAGAATACTTAATTAATGGGAGTTATTATGCTAAGAATCAAAGTGATCTCAAAGTTAATAGTCTATATTTGAAAAAAATTAAGGAATTTCTTTAAGAGAGTGATGAACTTAGTCTATATTTAAAGTTCTATTGTACACTTTTTTGACTCCTCCACTTTCACTCTTTTACACACACCTAAACATATTACACCAATTATCTTCCTTTAAAAATCAATTTTATATACATTATGGATATGCATAATACTATTTATCTCCTTTGTCGGGTATTGATCACGTCTCAAATTTAAGTGATAACGTTCTAATGGATTCTATAATGACATTGAAGTGACCTTAATCTTACTTTTAGCCTCCAAACAAAACTTCATGCCTCATACCATTATTATTTTCACATTTTTCATTTTTCACTACTAAGAACACTTTTTTTCCTTTTAAAGTTTGCACGAAGATAGTAAATATAACACTAGCTTGTATTTATATGCTTTAAACAAAATCACTTAATCTTAAGAACATATATTTCCATTATTAAGAAAATAAGTTTTGAAAGACAACATTTTACATTTATATACTAAAAATGATAATAAAAAAATAACAGTTTTAATATCAAGATAACATTGATATGAACCATTACTATGTTTAAATTATTGTTCCTTTTTAAACTTAGATATTCATTTCGATTTTGTTCTTAAAATATATTTTAGTAGATTGAAAAGAAAAACACATATTTAAATTATCTTTAATATTAAATATTTTATATTAATTAAAAGATAAAACAAATTTACAATTTTAATCTTACTTTTTAAATTAAATTAATGAAAAAATATTTATTTTTACTTATATATTAAAACATCATACATTTTACACCAATAATATCAATTATGAAAATGGAAAAAGCCCAATAACAAATATTATATGCAATATTGAAAAATTAAGAAGCAAATAATAATAAATTAGTGTGCACTTGAAAATCTTAAACAAGATCAATAACATATGTTAGTTTCAATTACGCAAATCTGAGATTTAATAAATGCAGCATTTGAATGAGAAAATTATGTTTGCATATTGAATTATTGAAGTGGAAGATGAAATAAAATGAAAGTGGTTAACTAGGGTTGGTGGAAACAAACAAGAGGTAGTTTACAGAAGTTTTAGATTACATGAAAGACAGAATATACCTTTGATTAAATGTAAATACATTATTGGATTAACAGAGAGAAACATATATTACACTTAGTCCAATGTTTGTGGGATCCTAACGGCTAATACCTGTCGGAAGGAACCCTAGAGAATCGTGGATGACAACTTTGTTTAAAACGCGTGGGCTCCATTTACTCAAAACAATTAAGATTGCAAGATGAACAAAATAATCAAATTAATAAGAAAAATGGGTCATTAGAATCAATCCTTTATTATTATTATTATTTTATTTAGAGTCTTTAGGTGGGTTGTCAATTCCATCACCAATCATATCATGTTTTTGCTGATCTTTGGAATCCCAAGCAGTCATTAACACAAAAGTGAGGGCCCCACTTAACCAAAGTTACTGTTAAATTAATTCAAATGTTGGATAATTAAAATTATGAATTCAAAATTGATCCTTCAATGGAATGTATTGCTGAATTATCTCATTGGTAATGGTAACCTCTCCTTCTAAGCAAACTCTTCTAGGATCATGACTTCAACAAGACCATCTTTGACCCACACGATCCATCATGAATATATATCACTTTTATAATATCAAATATAAGTTTATTTTGTTTTGCTTTTAAGAAGCCAAAAATAATAAAATAAAGTGGTCGGTATATTATTAAAAATTCTTCTTAACGTAAATATGATTTTAAAAGAATGTGAATTGAGAGGTTTTGGGTCTCGAAGTGTAGGAAATACGACGGCCGTTGGTTTTGTCGCATTGTGGGTGGGATGCAGACAACTTAGATTGTTAGTTAACGTTGTTTGATTCTGCCGCGTAATCCAATCTCATTTATTTGAACGCAACATAATTATTGATGAATCTAGCAAATTCATGTGTTTAATAATAAATATAGATATATATATATATATATATACACTTTATTTTGTAATTCTCACTCCTCAAGCTAAATATTAAAAAAGTAAATAATTTCATACTAATTAAAAAAGCAAAATGACATAATTTTATTATACTAATTCAATTTAAAAATAAAATTGAGTTATTTTACAAATGGTATCATGAAATATGATGGAATTGGTTATATTAGTATTTTAAGGATTAAATTGAATCATAGGTCTGAATGTAAAGAAACAAAACTAGTAATTAAAACTTTTAAGTTGAGTGTATAAATGTGGGAGTTTTATATAGATTTATGATTGATAATGATGTTATATTTTGTAATTGGAGCAAGAGTCAAATCTGTTTTATTCGTGGGAATCTGTGGGGACATTGTGCAATCCATGAAAGTTCACGAGACAATATTCATCTCTTGATTTGTGAAACTGTGATTAAAGAATGGTTATGATCCTAAGATTTTTCTGCAAAGTGAGGGAAAAAGGAAGATGAAGATCCAGGTGAAATCTATCTGAGTATAATAGATAAAGCAATGGATCATAAGGAGAGACAGGGAATAAGAGGGAAGAAATATGGGTGTGAGTTGATTATAATAATATAAGAGAAGGAAGGTGATTGTGTAAAGAAACACCAAAAGAAAAGGATTAGAAATGTTATTAGAGATAAAAATAGGAAGAAAAGCAAGTAAGAGGATGTCCCACACGGTTTCTTGGTAAAGGGCTTCGTTTATTCAAGAACATGGATGATGCAATGCAACTCACACAAAGCAAACCACCAAACAACTCTGATATTGACTATTGAGTCTCGCAGCACATGCTTGCACAATTTCGATTCGCTCACATGTCGCTTGTCAAGAAAAAGTTCACATGCCTTTAAGACCTTTAAAGTGCAAAATCATTTCTAGTTTTATTTTCTTTGGAAATTCTATCATTTTCTCTCTTCTTTTTCTTATTTTAATTTGGATGGGAGTTGCTCCCTCCACCCCCACACGTCTCTTCCTCCACCTCCCTAATTTTCTAAAATGCTAATTATATCCTTCTAAAATGACAATTATATCTTCAAAAGTTAAAATTTTTTATTTTTATTATTTTAATATTTTAATTTATTTAAAACTTCTGATTTACTTCCCTCTGCACCTCTTCCTCTCTTCCATTTCCGTTTACCTTTCTCTCTTTCGTCAAGCTTCTTCTCCATTTCTCCATTTTCGTTTATCATTTTCTCTTCAAGCCTCATCAACCTTTCACTTCTATTTCTCCATTTCTTTCTTCTTACCATATATAACATTTAAAATTATAAATTTAAATATAAATTACTGTAAATAAAATAAACAAATAAAATAAAAACGAAACGTAAAAGGAACACTGCCTCTGGACGGATGACATCCTTCAACGGATGTCAACATCCGTTTAAGGCAAAACGGATGTCGACATCCGTTTCGCCTTAAACGGATGTTGACATCCGTTGAAGGATGTCATCCGTCTAGAGGCAGTGTTCCTTTTAGGTTTCGTTTTTATTTTACTACGTTTTGCGGCTCATGCAAGGATTATAGGCTTGGATATTCAAAGGATTATTGGAAGTATGGGAAGGGTTTAGGGTTTAGAATTATAGGAAGGATTATGACTACGTACCTGGAGAGGAACCACGACAAGGACACTACACCATAAACGCACTGCACCACGTATTGCACCGAGAACAAGAGGAAGATTGCTTGATAATTCTTTTCACGATCACCAAGCTTTGCAGAAAAATATTTTACTCATTCAAGGAACTACGTAGGTTATCAGTGAAATATGTTATAAATGAATAAAATTAAAAAACAATAATTTTAAAAATAAAATTTTACTGAGGGGCAAAATAGTAAAAGAAAGGTGGAGGAAGGGGCAAAAAAGTAAAGGGGAGGTGGAGGAAGAGATGTGTGGGGGTGGAGGGAGCAACTCCCAATTTGGATTCGTTTTAACTTGGTGTTTAACTTCGACCTGTTATTAAAAAAAAAGTTGACTGGCTTCGATATGGGTTTGTTGCAATTGGAATAGGCCTTTTCTTTCTGCACCCCATTTGGAAAAAATAAGTTTAAAGTATCCATCCTCACTGCACCAAGCAACTGCACCAAGCAACTGCTATCAACTGCTATGGTCGCCTATTCTCTCGTCATGATCGCTCTGTTTTTCACAGCACTCTGTGAGAGGAAGAAGAGAGAAAGTTCGTTATGAAGAAAAACTCATTTGCCAAAACTCAATTTTGAAATTATCATTTACGTTCTGAAAAGCTCATTCTTGTTCCAAAACAAATTTCATGTGTTTCAGAACAATTATTGTGGAAAGCTTATTCCTGAAGGTATCATACGTGTTTTGGAAATCTTGTTCCAGAAAGCTCATTATGAAATGCATTCTATATGTTTCGAAAGCTTGTTTCAGAAATTTTATTCTAAAATTCATGTTTTAGAAATTTCAAAAAGTTTGACTGTGAGGATTTCCAAAACAGACAATTCAAAAGACACTTTTACAAAATACAAAACGGTCATTTCAAAAAATATAGATGCAGTTAGAAATTATAAGGTGCAGAATGAAAAACCCCTGAAATATCTACAGAGTTCACCAATGTTTTGGACCACTTACAACTAGAGGCCCACATATAATCCCTACAGCACATGATCCTGCAGCCCTTCGACTGAAAAAGATCATGTCATTCTAAGAAACAGATACTGAAACAATAAGGGAATCTCTTTAAACAGGTGAGTCATCTGTAAGAATATTCAAACCAATCATACATACACTAAAACACTTTTTATAAATTATTTTGAATAAACTTACAACACAAAGCTTATACATTAAGTATATTTAATTACGTCGTTTATCCAAACAAGCTTTAAAATAGTGTATGATTGTAGATAAAGGAGAAAAGGGCAAAAGAATTGTCCATGATGATCAGTAAAGTTGTTCAACAATCTAAGAAAGTAAGTTCTCATGGATTACGGTCTCTTCTTTTACCTAGCCAATCAAATTACAATCAATATACTTTGTTGTCACGTCAGATCTAATCCATCCAGCTTTGTGTTTTAAATACAATAGATTTTTTGTGTGGTTTTTCTTTAGACATATCAAGCAAGAAAAATCACACTCCGGTTTAAGCGTGTGACATAAAAATGGTACTTTATCATTATATTTGAGGAACGAGGACGTAAATAACAATCTAGAAGAGACACGCAAAGGAAACATTCACCTAAGGTTCGTCGTCCTAAGTGACTGTTATTGTGAACTAACAAAAAATAGTGATAGCCAACGAACTAGGAACATAGGATACAATACAACATATGACATACACTGGTCAACATCATCATAGGATACATATGTTAAATGATTAATTAAATAAAGTTATATATAATTCTATCGGTTATTTAGCTTAGTCTAATCTAATCTTCGCAATTTGATATTTACCGGAACCTCCTTGTACGAATGAACCTTCTGAACTGCTCTTCGCAAGGGTCTTCCGAAAGAACATCTTGAAGCTTTATTCTTTAAATCAGAGCTTTCTCCTCTTTCAGTTTTTGAAGTTGGAGATCTCATCTTGTTAGGTACAGATTGAGTGACAAGATATGCATCCTCTAACTCGAACAAATTTTCCAGAGGTTCATGTTCATGGGTTTTGAACGTTGCAGAATGTCTCCTCAAACGTCTCCTATGTATCAAAAATTAAGGTGCATATCATTATTAACAATTTCCTATAAAATTATTACTTAGTTATGCTAATAATTTTCTCAGGTGCTTTTACAACATGCAACTCTTCATGCATTCCATACATTCAACATATATAAATTAAGTTGCATTTGTTCAATGAGCTTGGGCGTGCATTGACCATCTTAAACTGAATTAACCTAAGAGACATTGGTAGATGTTGCTAAAGAGTGAACTGACCTATTTTCTTTAGCCTTGTCTTTGCCTTTATTCTTCGAAGCAGTTGAAGAAACGGTAGCTGCAGAGTTCCAAAACAAGCTTAAACCTTGTTGAGAAAGAAAAATGTAAGAAAAAAATTCCTTGAAGATGAGTTTTAGCATTTACATTTACTCCTTATCCGTCTTCTATTCATACATTTGCGTTGTTCATCATTGCTGTCTTCAGGAGATAGCTGCACTGTCTTTTCATCTCCTTCCTTGAGCCCATCAAACATAAAACGATAAAAGAATGAGGAATAACATTCAATATTGGCCAGTGCCATCAATTTAGCAAACAAACAAGTGAAAAATATTTTTCTCAGGTACCTGTAACTTTGATAAGGTAGGATTCTCTTTGCAGTCAATCTCCCCTTTGTCCTGCAAAAATGGAAAGGTCCCAGTTCATTTACAATGATGATATGAGATTGAAAAAGAAAAAGAAAACAAAGGGAAAGCATTGTTTTAGGCTTTATCCTACATATTGCATTGGAATTTTTAGAGCTTAGACCACACACAGAATACCAAAATTTAACTCAATTCTGTTAAATGTTAAAATGCTTGTAAGGTTTTTCTTTTTTTTTTTCTTTTTTTTTAATCTTTTTCACAAAAATGAGAATTCTTGCAAATAACGTATCGAGTATTGAAGACAGATGGCATTAAAAATTATGTCTGATGGATAATTTTGACAATAAACACTTGAATATGCACATGAGCAGGCCAGTTCAGGACAAAACACTCATCAGAATACTGGAAGGATAATTGCAGTGGGAAAACATTTTTTTCTTTGAATTTTACAACTTTACAAAAATTATACGCACAAACACTTCACATAAATGCTAAATCTTTTCTATAGAGACGTTACTTACTGATCATTTATGCAATTTTTTTGGAGTGGCATTAATGCACAAAAACTACACATAAATTAAATTAACGGATGATGATCACAATTTAAAAGTAACACCAATTCATTTTAAAAAATTTAAGACATAACGAAAAAAATAGTTACCTATATTTTCATTATTCTTTTTAAAAAAAATCCCATAACATGTCAAGATACGAAATAACCATGGTTTTTATCTAAAAGCTTAAACATAAGAGATTACTTAAAGAATTTGAGTTCAATTCTTCTTTAAACCAACAATGTATAAATCGTACATCAAGCATTTCAACACTTCTTCCTCCCAAACCACAATAAATTATTATGATTGTAGACCATTAGATGTCCGGGGGTCTGGATGAATCTCTGATAAATAACAAAAAGTTTCAATTCATAAAAAAGATTTAATAACATGATGGTCTGGTATATCATGCAATAACTTCTCCAACCATATTTTCTTCCACAGAACATTCTATGCACGAAGTTAGGTAAGCAAGTAACTGAGCACATGAAGTAACAAAAAATCTAGCTCAAAGCATAACAAACCTGCACATTCATGTTCTTTCCTTTGATCAAAGCAGCCCTCCACAAAATTTCATGCTGCAGCGTTTTAATCTGAAACAACCATCATCCAATTCAAAAGAAAAAGAAATGAATCTCAAAAAGCAATTTGAGTAGCACTCCACAAACAAATACATTTAGAGAACTGAACCAACTCACTCACTAATGACTCACCCTTTCCCTCCCCATGTTAAGCTCCTGCAAAATTAAGCAAAAAGAGTTATCATCACCAGCAATTAACCACGCCAATTAACAAAACACTTGTTTCATTCCGAAACTAACCGCTAACATCTGACTATTTGACTGCGCGAGGTTCCAATTTTGGAGTTGCAGCTTCTTCACATCGCCTCTCAGCCTCTGCAGCTCCGCGCCAGTCACTTCAATCATTTTGCTGTTCAATTTTAGTAAAGACAAATTAAAAACAAGTAAATTAAATTAATAAGTAATAACACTATAGTTCATTGCTTCTAATTCTCGGATGGTAAAACTCGATAGTTTATTTACTTTCTTTCCGCAAGGAGTTGGATCAACGCCGTTCTTTCCTGCATCAGAATTCAACCAAACAATTAAAAAAAGAGATAATAATAAATGAAAAATAAAAAGTAGTAAATAAATGCACCTTGAGGAGTTGTTGAATGGAATTGTTGTCAGAGGGAAAGGAGTGAAGTTGTTGGGAGTGAGCGTTGTTGGCGTTGTTGGTGATGTCAGAAAGCTTCTTCCGCATTAAGCTTCCGATGGATTTCTTCGCCATTTTCTCCGCTGGCATGCTCATGCTTCTACTACGACCACACCACCTATTTGATTAATTGCAACTTGTTCATTTGAACGGAGTGTGGAAAGTGAAGAAAGGGAAGGAGTGTGGTGGAAGAAAAACAAAGCGAAAAGCGAAAAGGAACGAACCAAGGACACTTCACTCCGTTCCTAGCCTAACGGCTTCTTTAACTGAAACTACCGTTACGTCATCCGAGCCTAATTCAAAGCCTTCCGAACCTCCCTTTCAAAAGGTCACCGGCGGGTTATCCTATCGTCTTACACTGTTCAAAAAATTTCTCTTTTGAATTTGATTTAAAATTTACCATTAAAATATTGGTTATTGATTTGAAATCAGAGTTTATGGGTTGAGTTGAGTGTTCTCTTTCTTCACTTTTTAATTTTTCTTTTAGAACTTTCTAATCGATAGATTGTATTTGATAGAAATAGTTTGATATTTAAGTTAATTCATATTTAATTAATTTAATAATTAATGCTATAATAAATATTTCGTAAAAATTTTAACTCTATTTTTTATATATATTTATAAATTATTTTTAAGTTTATAATTAGGGTCGATTTAATCACAGCTCAATTTTATTAAATTTGTTTATTAATTTAGTATAATTGAATCTTTCTCAATCGAAAGATTGATTGTTCATAATTAGGTGGATATATCTCATACATTAAATATTTTTTTTTAATATTTAAGTGTTTCTAAAGCTTAAAATTATATAATTTTTTCTTTAATCCATTAAAATTTTAAATTAATTTTTTATTTCTAAAAAATAAAATATTATTTTATTGTCAATTTTATTTTGTTATATTACATATTCAGGATTTACTTAAAAAAGTTAAATTGATTCTACAAAACATTATTATTTAAGAATAGAAATCTATATTTTTTCCTTAGTCGATACTTAAGTGTTAATTAAAAGTATATAAAATTATGAATTGTTTGGAGTTCTTTGTAAACAAAAAGAGTAAGTTATTTAGTAATTATGTGACATTAAAAAAATTGCAAATCACATTTTTTAATTTAAATATATGAAATAATGTATGTGAAATGATTTTATTAGCTGTTTTCTTTGTTCTCATAATTTTTTATTAAACATATAAAATTGATGAGAAAATAGATATTTAGTTTGTTTCTTTGTAACGATAAAATCAGCGAAAGCGTGTGAAGATAATTTTCTCCATTTGCATAGTGATTTACAGTGGCTGAGGAAGTGTTTAGAGTCTTTTTGTTGTTTTATGAATTTTAATGAGCTTTTTGTGTTGATGTTATGATATTTAATTTATACCGTACTATTTGAGAATTGAGACATTGATAACTAATTTGAAATTTGAATGTTTCTTTATATACAATAATTTATTTCTGCATCTTTTAATATTAGCTTGTAGATCTGAAACAACACCAAATTGTAATTAAAGTTTGAAATGTATTTTAAATATGGATCTAGTTGGTCGATTATATTTTTTTGTTTGAGCTAAAAAGTCCACTTTACCATATCTAATTATAATAACTCCCATTATTTAGAAATAAACAATGTCAACTTTAACGTAACCTTATCCCTGAAATAAATTGTCCAAAAACTTATTAAGTAGACTTCAAAACTAATTTTATCTGATTTATAAACTTACACCCTGTATATTATAAGTTAACCTTACGTCTAATCAAGATAGAACTTACAACAAATCTCTCTAAGAATACCATGTAAAAAAAATTACTTTAAAATCTAACTTAACTCCATTTAATTAATATAACGCAAAAAATAAATTTAAATAATGAAAGATAGTCAACCATTCTTTTTTATGATAAATAGATGGAGTTTTCTTCTCGGTAGGATATTCCTTAATTACATATATCACTCATTCACGTTATTTTCTAAAATTTATATTCATTGACATGTTGATTTTTTTATTCTTAATGATACATTGAATTTTATACATTTAATTAAATTTATTTTAATTGATTGAGCAAAATTGTAGAAAAGGAATAGACCTACTAGAAAACAAATTTCCTTGTGTTCTGTTTTTATTTCAAAGTAAATTATTCCATAGCATTTTTGGATTAATAAACTCTAAGTTAAAATATTGCAGTAATTTTTTAATTACTTGTATGCAGTTTGCAGGTTCCATAACTTTGCCATCTAGGAACATTGAATCGCCATAAAATAAGAGACAGACAGAAAAGGAAGTTCAGAAAATAAGGTAGTAGTGGATTTTAATATAAGATACTGTTGGACATTACCACAAGGTACATCCATGCCCTTTACATGTAATTTGACAGCTTTGTTAAAATATTTTGATCTCACCCAACATTTCTCTTTTCTGTGGTTGGAGAAATTATACATGAATTGATTCGGGGATAGGTAGGAGGCTAAAGATATACTTGAAACCAATTATTTGTAGATGGAGAAGTGCAGAAGATATGAAGCTCTGTGACGAACCTGTAAAACAACATTATTTATGTACATGAAATCACTCTGCAACCAAATCAGTGTTGAAAATAAGAAAGCTCTTTCCTTTACCTTTGATGCATATGAACGTAGGTTGGTGGCTGAAATTAAGGTGGAACAATTTTCAAGGTAAAGACAGAACATCTCATAGATTACTGGATTGTCTTTGATTGATGAGTTGGATAGAACCCAATTCTCTGTCAGAACTAAGTGAATGTACATTTTGTAGAAGTCAGAACTTTTGTCTTTGAAATTAATTTCTGTAAGTGATCTCAGAATCTCTTCTCCACTGTTAACCTGAGGAAAAAACCAGTTTCAATTTCCGAAAGTTTTTAAATAAACTTTTTATTCAAATAAATTAGACAGGAGAAAGGCAAGTAGCATACTCCATGAAAACAAGAAAGCAGTGTTTGATGAGCAACGGCACTCCTAAGTTGCTTGCAACGAGATGTAGCTTCTGATATACATTCAATAGTCTGGATGCAATTCAAATCCTTTGAGACTCTACACATCCAAGACAGCAAGATAAGAGAAAGCCAATGAGCAAGATCTAGAGAATAAATATCAGCATGCACATCAACTTGTTTATTTACATTGCATAGCTTGGTCATTAATTCAATTATGATGAACCGTACAAAGAACTCGAGAATGATAAGCAGTCCTTGGCTTGATTACATTCGGATTTTCTTTTATATAAAAAAATTTCAATTTTTAAAAATCTGTTTTTTTTTTTTTTGCTCTTAAGACATCAAAAGTAATATTACTGACAAAAAATATATTTATATGCTGTTACCTGCAAGCAATGAATTTAGCTATGTTCTCACAACTTGAGCACCATTCCTGGTCTGTAAAGTAATTGACAATCGCTTCCATGCAGTCCTTTAAAAGCACCAACAAACCAAGAAACTGGCGATCCAGGAATAGACAAATAATAATTTCAACTATCTCTTCAGCTTCTGTAGTAGAGAAGATTTCCTTTTTACTCCTGCAATGAGAATCAAGAGATGTGAGTTGACACCATCGTACTTTCAAATATTGTCACTTGAATCATAAAAAGGCTATCTAATCAAGGCTGCCATAAACTCAAATGATGACTAGCAAAAGACTCAAATAACATAAAAACCATACAGTTGATCATTTAAGTAGACTCACTGATATTACTTGTTCCTTACCTTATCAGACTACAAACCGTTACAAATCTGATCCAAGCTCTAGTGTTTTGAGGTGGTCGTCCTTCAATGTCAGAATCTAAAAAAAGACAAACATATAGATTGTTCTTAGAAGATTGCAATCAATGTGGCAACAAGATATCAGCAATTCTATTGAAACACTTCGGAGTTCAGACTCACAGTGTTGACACTTAACTAATATTAGTTTACAACAATATGTAAAGCACGGTGGAGAGATAAACTGGTATAGATATAAGAGAATAACCTGAGTTATTTGGTTCTGAAGTGGAAGAAAATTTAAAGAGAAACCCGTAAATGTCCAGAGCTCTTCTTAAATCTGCATATTCAGGAAACCAATCAATTTTGACCGGCATTTGATTGACCTGGTAAAAGATTGCTGTGAACTATAAGATATAGTATCAAAAGATAATATAGGAATTAAAATAAACGTATAACTTTATCAATGGTGCAATGCCAAAGTAAACATAACAAACAAGTTTACCTCCTCTTCAGAAGAAAGAATAGCACACCAAAAGTCAGTGGAAGAGTTAAAGAGCTCTTCTTTTGATGAATATAACACTGAAAGAACAAAGTTAAACAGTGGGATGACGAAGATTGCTGGAATATTCATGTATATTAACTATATGTTTTCACTCACTTGTGTTGAACGCCCAGATGGCTACTGATTTTTCTACATGACCACACAGAAAAACTAATTTTGAAAGCCAGCCATTAACTAGTAACCCTTCAAGAAATATATTTCCTGCAAAAACATATAAAAGTAACTGGTATGCGTATAACCACTGAAAAACAGGTATACAGTTTCCTCTGATAGCATATAAGCAGTACTTTGAGCTAAATATGGCTTCACTCAGTATTTTGCCATACAAAAAACAGATGGTTTCTTAACATTATAAAATAACAAAAAAAAAAACAGAAACACCATTGCTTTATAAAACAAGACAATGCATCAACCTTTGTCCACATTCAATTCCACCACAGAATTTAGCTTGTTGTTCAGAAAGGAGTGTAAAAGGTTACAGCATCTAAGATCAGGAAACTCCACAGCGGGGGGAAGTTTCTGCAATACACAACATGAAAAGATTAAAACCTAAAGCATTCAAACAATGAAGAGATAAAAGTAGCAAGCCATGTACAGAGAATGACTGCTAAATTTGACTTAGTACAATAACCTTATCTCCAAAAACCTTTACTCCCCAGGGTGGAATGTCTTCTTCTTCACCAAAAGCTTTCAACTGGAAAGAAACCACAAGTATTCAGTTACAAACAATGCCAATTGCTAAGCACACAGAAACTTAGAGATAAGAACAGGTAAAAAGATTGTGCCTGCTTGTGACATTTCTCAACTAGCCTAGTCAACTTGGCTTCCTTGCTATCTTCCTCATCGTAGGAAGTTTTACTCTTCTTTGCCTTAGTATTGGCCTTTTTCTGCTTATTCCTACTCTCTAGAAGCTTGTTCTGTTCTCTGTAATGATCTTGAAGAAGATCATCCAACCCAATAACTTTCTTCCTGGTTGGAATACAAATTTAAAGTACTTGTTATCATCCACACTTTGAACAAACCAAGGGAAATCCAGATAAAGCAAAACATGAATTATCATAAAAACTGCAAAAGAGGAGCTAAAAACCCTAAACAGAGAAAATAAAAAAGATAAAAATTGAACCTTTGAAGAGTTGAGGCAAAAAGTAACAAATTTTGTGGAAAAGGATTACCTTTTTTTTTTAATTGCATGGGATTTCAGAAGGTCGTCTTCTACCTCGAAATCCAAAGGGTCATTCATATCCATCACAGAGTTCCGAGTTGGAATTTGATATTGGTAGTTTGAAAAGTTGCACAGTTATGTGAGAGAAGTGGCAACATCACCAAGCAAATGTATTCTTATGTTCTGCACAACTTATTTTGATGGGCTTCCTTTGCTTGAGTCAATCACAATTTGGAGGGAAAATCTTCTTATCTTCTTCCTCCATAATTTCGTGATATAGTGGGCTTAAAAACTGGTTCAGTTAAAAAAAGGCATATAAATGTTATTTCCCAGTAGTAATCTATATTTTATTATTTGCTTATGTAGAAAGTGTAAAATATATATTTTTTTAAGTGGGCTGAAATTTTCAATCTTTACTAAATGAGTTATTATAAATAATAAAAAGATATTTGAGTTTTGCAAAGTAAGAAAAAATAAATATAATTTAACTCACAAAAATAGTTTATGATATGGTTTAATTGAATATGAGCGAAAATATATAATATAACATACTTATTGTGTTTTATCTTAATTATTGATCAGTGAAAGCACACAAGTTTGTTTATGTGTGTCTACTTTTCTTTTAATTTAACAAAATTTTAAAAAAATATTTAACTATTGAAAAATTATTAATAAACTATACAATAGTTTTTATGAAAAGATAATTATAAAAAAATACTTTTTATAGTTTTATCATAAGTACTTTTATTATTATGAGCAATTATTTAAATTTAAATAGGTAATTACTAAAAGGGTAAAAGTGAAAAATATTTTTTAATTTGAGTAATAACTTAAATTTAAAAAAGTAGTTATTAAAACGGTAAAATTGCAAGAAGTGTGTACACACAAAAAATCTTATAATTATAAAAATAAATAATTTTTATTATTTCATCGTAAGTAATTTTATTGTTATGAATAATCATTTAAATTTAAAAAAGTAAATACTAAAAGGTGAAAGTGATTTTTTTTTGAGTAATTATTTAAATTTTAAAAAATAGTTATTGAAATGGTAAAATTGGAAGAAAAATGTGTAAAAAAAGAAATCTCTTTATTAATGACTAGTGAAAAATACATGTATCTGTGTTTACTTTCTTTTTCTAATGATAACAAAACACACTAAAGTTGTAACAATAAAAGTAAATATAAATAATTTTTATAATTTTATTGCATATAATTTTTATTTAATTTATAGGTAATATTATTTATAAGTATTATATATAGTTATTTTAGTTTAAAAATGATTATTATTTTTTTAAAATTGAATTTTAAGAAAATGTCACTTAATATAGATAAAGATAATAATTTTTTAAGTTATATTATTATATTACAAAATTTATTATCTTTATATATTACCAATTCAAAAAATGAGTCATTCGTTAACACACCCAATTTATTATTTTAATTTATTATATTTAAGTTATATTATTAACCTCACTTAAATTGAATTTTATTTAGATTTCAATTAAAAAAATATTATTTTTTAGTTAAAGAAAAAAACACTTGTAATTAAGTGAGTCATTAAATCAACTATTATTAAAAAGTGAGTCATATTGAGTTAACTCATTATAGGACAAATACAACAACACTAATTGTAGGTCGTAGAGATAACAAATAAATTAATTTCATGTCCTTCAGTATTCTCTAAATTTGTCTCTGAATTGATGATAAATTTTCATATTTACTATATATAGATATAATTTTTAATTTGGTATAAGGATGAAATATACATATTTATCCCGTCTCCATCATCATACTCGTCCTAACATTCATCTCGTATTCATTTTGTTTTCGTTTAAATTAATAAAATACTCACAATTTATTTATATATATATATATATAATAAATATTTTTTATGTCTCACATTAAAAAAATTTATATTTTTATTTATTATTTATTTTTTCACACGAAAATATTTAACTCGCAATTTAACTGTTGAATAGCATAAACTTTTAATTTACTTGATAATATAAAAAATTTATCTTTTTTATTCTCTTCATATATTGTTTCGTTTAAAAAACTCTTTTTTTATTCTAAAACAACTTTTATTATCTCTCAATAGTTCAATTATTTTCATTTGAAAAAATTTCTTAGATCTCTGAAGTAATTTTCATTTTATCGTACCCTTAATTATGCCGTGTCATTTCATTTAACCATACCTTTAATTATACTGTGTGATTTCATTTAATCGTGTATCAAAATATTTCTAGGACATATATTTGATTATTTTTATTTTTCTTAATATTTTTATTTGTTGCTTATTGTTCTATATATACACCAATCAGTACATACCCACCCAACTATCCCAAACTAATCGTCCAAGCTAGGAAGAAACTAAAAAACACCAATTAGAATCAACTAATCATCCAGTTAACTAAGTTTAACATAATTAGTCGTGATTAAGTCGATCTAGATGAGAAATTCATAGAAAACTTATAAATACATGTCAAAATTATTGTTGTTGAGACTTTTTTTTACCATGCTTTAATTGCATCATTAATTGTTTAATTGATCAATTACCAAGCTGACTTCATGGAAGTATCTTTATGATGTACACTCCATTTTCGAACATAAAGAAAGGAAGTTGAGGAGTGAAAACGGAAGTGTACACTCATCCCATACACCTTAAACACTTATTTTTATCCATATTGTTTTGGTATTTTTATATTAATATTTTTATTTTATAATTCTATCGTAATTATCACTGCAATGTATAAAAAAAATTGTTTACTATAATACAATAATTTAATGTTATTGACATAAATTTTGTTTATCACTATATATTGAAATTCAAAAAATTAAATATATATGTTAAATTTTAATTATTATTAGTTAAACTTTTGTTCTTTGCGTGATTTTATTCAAAATTGTGTATTATAATCTTTGTTAGTGTATAAAAAATATATTTCATTATAATTTAAAGATGGAGAGTAAAGATATTTTTAAAATATTTTTAAATTTGAATATTTGTTTTATTTTTATAATATTTTTAAATTTTATTAACTTTATTTTATTCACGTTTACAAATCTGATGAATGTTTAAGTTTTTATAAAATTTTATTTTGTATTATAATTTGAGCTATATAATTATAATTTCTTTTCAAATATCTAATATTGAAAAAAAGTGAAAATACATTATTTCGATATTTAATATTTAATAATATTATATTTCTTTTTCAAGATTTTTTCTTTATTATATAAAAATTAATTAATGCATTTAAATTGAATGTCAATAACAGTTATAAAAGTGAATATCAATAACAGTTTTAACATATTATTACTGCTTGTTCTGCAGTCTCTCAATAGTGCATTTAAATTTTTATTTTACTTTTTTTTATCCTTAGAAGTAACATATTATATTAACTATAACACTTTATTAATATTAACACAAAATAAAATGTGAACATCAACTAAAAAAAGTAATAAAATAAGATAATACCCAATTAAAAAATAAAATAAATGATAAAAATTTAATCAAAAATTATAAATAATTAAATATTCAATAAATAAAAATAATTCTATATAATAAAATTAAAAATATTTAAAGTTATTGAAAACCATCCACGGCGGCCAGATAACAGTTGATAAAAATATAGTTGAAGTATCTTTAGAGTTGTCGGGCCTTGTTTTCTCAAAGTTCCTGTCATATCGTGATCCATCTTTAATATTTTACAATTTAGATTGAAACGGTTAAAAGTCCAAAACCAAAACATTACAATAATTAGAATTACTCCCTCTATCACCACCGGTTACTTCCTGCACCTCTTTATTCTCATTTTGTCCTACAATTAAAAGTTTTTCTCATGAGAGTTGATGTAAACCAAGATCCGTTCAACAACGCATCTCCCACCCCTCACTTTTTTAAAATCCTAATTGTGCAGTCCCTACTCTCTCATTTTTCTCTTTCAAAGATTTGTTTTATTTTTTAACATTTTTTTATACATAAAAAATATTTCAAAAATTATTAAATTATGTAGAATCTACACAAATAAATATTTACAATGTTCAGAAATTAAAATCTACAAAAAAAAATAAACTAAAAACAAAAAAAATAAATAAATGAGTTGAAACACGAAGGCTTGAACGGATGTAGGAAATCTGTTCAGCCTTCAACGGATCTCGACATCCGTGGACGGATCTCAAGATCCGTTGAAGGCTGAACAGATTTTCCATGTTCGTTCAAGCCTTCGCGTTTCTCTTCTTCCTCTTACACAACACATCACATACATTCATTTACAGAACACATATACAAAAAGAAGGAAGTTTTAACCACAAAAATGTGCAATGGAAGAATAAACGAAGACAAAGAGAGAGTGGATGGGGGCTCTGTGTGTGCGAAGAAGAGAGGAAGAGAGAAAGTGAGGAGGCGGGGGATCTCTATGTGAAGAAGAGAGGAAGAGAGAAAGTGAGGGGGTGAGGTTTGTGTGTAATTAGAGAAAGAAAAGTGAGGGGTAGGAGCTGCAGAATTAGGGTTTTAAAAAAGGTAAATAAAGTTAAATGGTAAAAGTTAAAAAAATTTAACCTAGGATATTTTTGGAATAAGAAAAAATATGGGGAGGTGTAGGGAACAGTTGGGGTGGTGGAGGAAGTAACTCTCCAATAATTAATTGTACGAGCCTCCATAGGTTCGTAACATGTAAACGGGCCAACAAAAAACAGTTCTCTTAATTCCCTATGATGAATGGATATGACACATATCTCACACACTTTACATTTATTTTCAAAATAATAAAATTATACGTGATAATAAATATATATACATAATTCGATCAACTAATATATATAAATATTTGATCTCTCTCTCTTTGCTTCCAAAACGTATTTTATCTTCAACTTCGGAGTTTTTCTTCTACAAGCTCTCTTTACTTTTTTTCTTTCAGCCTTTAATGTTCTGTCTTTACTACATAATCATCACAGCAACTCGGTGCACACACCGATGCAAGGAAACCAACTTAGGAACCCTCTCCATCAACTCCACCAAGGTCTAAAACCCCCTATAATGATCTAAAACACGTCTAAAATCGTATCCACAATCCCGAATCTGAGGTCCCAAACAACTCAATTACCCCTCCAGACAACTTAGCGTCCCTAGATGACTCAACGTCTAACATCTCAGTTTCACTCCCAAACACGTCTAACAACTCAATTTCATCCTCCGACTCATCTAACAACTCACTTTCACTCCTAAAAACGTATAACAACTTAGTTTTACCTTCAAACACGTCTAACAACTCAATTTCATCCTCAGACGCGTCTAACAACTCAGTTTCACCCCAGACACGTCTAACAACTCAATTTCACCCAAGATGCGTCTAACAACTCACCTTAGACATATCTAACAACTCAAAAATATTTTGAGTTAACTTTTAGAACCAATTTCCAATGGCATAGACCATATAACCCCAATGTTGATACATTAAACCACAAATGTGACACTACTCAACCATTAAATCTATGCATAAAAAAAACATGAAAATATATCTTTTATACTATAAAAAAATAAGCACTTTAATTCCTTAATTATACCAATTAACACAATCATTTCACTCCACATAAAATTTAGAACTTACAAACATCACAATGACTCACTTTAATCGATCTCTAAATACAATCTCATTCAAAATCGCACATGTGAGAATAGAACACAAGACCACTAACTTTACAAGGAGCTCTCACCAACTGAGCTACTCAACCCTTGTGTAAAACATATTCTTTCTTATTAATAAACATCTAACATGTTCACATCATCCTCTTATTACATTGAATTTTTTTCAGATCTTACACCTATCACTTTAGTAGAGGTGTCAACTTGACTCATGGCCAGTGATCCAACTCTAACCCATCAATGAAAAAGCCTCATTTTAGGAGGCCCTCTCAAGTGGGAACGAAAAAAAGTCTCCTCAGAAGTGAGTTAGAATCAGAATTAAGGTGAGTTTGACCTACTAAAAGACTTTAATTAACTCTTAAAGACAATATCCTTTATATACATATATAAAATTATATATTTTATTAGATAGTCAAATATGCTATAATTTTATTATATTTAAATGAATATTTTATATCATACTTATTATTATGTTATTAAATAAAATATATAATATATAATTTAATAGAATTATTGACTATAATCTATGTATTAATTTTATTAATTTCTTAAAGAATAAAACTCATAACATTTAATATAAAGCAGAATGTAGTACACAAAATCTGAACATGACATAAGAAACATAAAGTCTAGCTTCTGAGAATATTACATTAATTTTAATAAAATTCACATTAACTTTTATAATATTTACTATATTATATATATATATATATATATATAAACAATATATAATATAAAAGTTCATAAATTAAAAATGTTTGTATATAATTATTTGACAAATTAAAAATACATATATTTATGAAAAATTAAAAGTTAATTATATTTTTTATTGTATTTAAAATGAATATTTTGTTTTAAAAAAGAAAGTCATGAAGTGATCTTGATCTACAAAACTTTTGCGAATATGCATATTATTTTGGCTATATATGCTTTTTAAATAAAGAACTTTTTAATCTTATAATTTTTTTTTTATCCCAATCGATGTGTTGAGGACCAAACCATAAAACAGAGAACAAATTGAGTGTTCTATCATCACCAGATATAAATATATATTCTAGCTAGAAAGTATTAATCTTATCTACTACAACGTACAAGGATGTGATCACTGGGTCACTTGAATTTATTTAAAAGTTTAATTTTATATAAATATAAAAAAATAAAGCTAAACGTCACCTTAGTATTAAATAACTTTAGCCACCCAACGAGCGATCCAATACCTTGATAGTGTACCGTCTTCTGAAATAACTGGTAGATTCAAGTCCGAAGTATAAGAAACAGTTCTTTAAGCTGCTTCTCATGTTTGCGAAACTTCAACCACCCAAAATGCTGGTGGCGGAAAAGGGGTGTGCACTGCCCTTGCTATCTCCAAAGCTATAACTAATCTCTTTGCAATCAACGGACGCTGCTTCCATTCCCTTCATTTCCACAACAGCACCTGCTGGTGCCAGTCAGCGTGCGCGAAAGAACGGATGAGCTACCCTGCCATCTCGTCGTTTGTGATGCTGTGTATTTCTCTATGGGTCGAATCACCTAAGTATGCATGCTTTCTGTTGTCTTCGTTCGGTTTCCGTGAGATTTTTTTTTTCCTTATCCAAAGTCCGTCCGTCCTGTTTATTCGGAAGAGTACCTTCAAATGTATTTTAATGTTTAAGTTAGTAATTATATGATCGATAGTTTAAGCGAGACAATAAATGCGTAATTAATAAATTTGTATAAGTCTTACCTTTGATCTGTATTTATAATTTTGATCATAAATTTAGATTAGTAAAATCTTAATCACGGACTAATCCAGAACCCAATTCTTTAACCAGTATTTTACCTTAATTATGTCCGGAGATCTACCTACCACAACCGTCCGTTTTAGGTGTATGAGAAATACCATCCGTCCTATTCGTTTGTCAAGGTACCGGGAGTCACCTAGTACATTATGTATTGTAAAAGATAAAAAATTTGACCGGTGGACGTGAATATTTTTTAACTATAAGGTAAAAACATAATCTCGAAAGCTTAATACCGAAAGCAGGGTAAATCTGAGAGAGAATAGGAAAGCAAGGGAATATACTGATTCATCCGCCATTCAAAATAATAGCAAGTTAGCAATGTGTGAATTGATTATTGGAATTGAGAGTGGTTAACCTTGTAGTCTGTCACATGCACACATGGGAACATGTTCCCCAAGGCAAAGCCAATTTTTCATCAAACTTTTCTCTCCAATAATTTCCAAGATTCTTCATTTTATCACCAAAGCCCTGCCATTTCCTCTCTGTTACATGTGCTCAAACAGCTCACACCACAATGTTGTAGGGTCATGCCCTTTTCTATCATTCAAATCACAACTCCTTCGTTTCTAAGCAGATGGCATAAACAGACATCTCTTCATGTTCGGGAATATTGCATTGCCAACTGTGTAATTTGTCTGGTCTTCTTCCAATGGTGGGGATACTAGTCCTGTCTTACAACCTTGGTTACCAATATTTTTTAAGGTTAAATATGTTTTTACTTTTTAAATTTTAATACAGTTTAATTTTTAAATTTTAAAAATAAATAAATATAATTCTTCTAGTTCAATTATATTAATTTTTTTACGTATAAAATAATAATTCAGACTCACATTTCAATTATTTGCATCCTTTTACTTTGAGAGACAAGCCATGTAAAAATTCTGGCATATAATAATAACTATTCGTCCTTTCTGTACAGCTAAATAGCAAATGTGGTCAACTCGGACCACGTCTTCCATACTGTTAAATTTGAAAGACAGAGTAATGGCTGTGTCTTCTTCATTTATATATTACCTAACCCAACTGCACAACTAAATGCTTCGGGTTATTAAAGTAAACCCACGTCTGATTAACAAGCACATCATGTTATATAAGTGAATTTGTTTTTGCCTGTTACATCCTATTTTAAACTTTTCCAAGCAAATAATTGAAAAACAAAACCTACTAAATTATTTCTTCATTTTTTCCACTAGATGTTAGTCATTAATAAAACTCCATCATATGATCGTCTTAATGGGACGGTTCACTATATTCTAATTTATCAACTAGTAAATTTGTCTTGATTGAATAATCATTAAGAGATCAGGTGGTCATGGATCAAACTGATCAATTAAGATAGTTCCAAGAGATTAATTTTAAAGCTGATCAAGTTAAAAGTAAAATATAATTATTTATATTTAAATTGTAATTAGGTTAGCATTAATTAAAATGTTACTCCAAAACTTATAAAAATTTTAAATAAAGAGATAAGTTACTTGCATTTATTAATTACTAACGGTTAATATTAAGTTGATTTTGACATTACTCTTCAAACAGTTTGAACGGTTTGACCTAACACTTAGATTCCTAAATAATAAGTAGACTTTAAATGACATAACACACCATCATCTCGTATCCAAAATAAAAACTAATTGTTATTGATGAATAAACGGAGGAGTGAATTCAGGAAAAAGATATTTAAATATAAGTTTAATAGATTTTTAATTTGTGTCACAAGCATGACTCTTCTAACATCACACCTTTTCTTCACCTAAAAACATGAGATTCCAAATTTTAATATGATAGAGAAGTAGAATTATCTAGTTTGGAAGAAGTTAATCTAATAAACAAAAAACTTGTATTTTTGAAGTAACACTAACACATAAAAGCCTATTTAAAGGCGTTAATTTGTGATTGGCATCCACCCCACTAGCAAGGACAATACAACAATGAGTAGTGTATTATGAAAGTAGCCAAGCACAAGTGCTTCTATATACATCCTTTCAATCATTGCTTCGAATGAGTTTTTCTTCTGTTCTACCCAAATCTTCACTTCATCTTCCAATGAGTTTTTTAATTTCTTATTTTCTTCCTGTATGATAAATAATAAGAGAAAAAATACGACCTAATAATTCGTAAGACTAGTTTATTTATATGTTATAATAATCGCATACAAAATTAAGATTAGTTGAATGAGTCAATAAAACCTTGAGTGCTTCTACACATATCTTTGCCTTATAAAAATACTTTAGTTGGCTTAGCTTTTATGCGCAATATCGTTGGTTGCCAGTTTCCTTAATCAGGGAGGGAAAATGACATGCCTTCAAAAGTGGACAAGATATAAAGAAACCAAAGAGACAAAAAAAACCTTATATGACCTAAACAACACAAAAGTTAAAAAGAAAATAACACTAACCTCATTTTTTTAAAGTTTTATTATATTATCTCATACCTTCTAAAATATTAGTTCAGTCAAATTCAAATTTTGCCACACAAAAACAAAAAAACCTAAAAATTATATGCTAAAAAGACAGCCATTAAAGTTGCGTTTGTTTCAGCAGACGAATTCACACAGACAGAAACAGTGCGAGGAAAGCTAGAAAAATAATAAAATAAATATCATTAAAACATGAAAAACGAGAAACTTTCTTACTTTAAACTTTCTCTTCACACATACGAAGATTCGAAAAAAGTTAAGTAACTTATCATTTTATATATAAAATCATATATTAATTTTATATTTTAATATATATATATATATATATATATATATATATATATATATATATATATATATATATTTTAATTTGTGATTATAAATATTATTTTTAATAAAACATTATAATTTTTTTTTCTTTAAGTAAATTTTCATTTTAATTTATAATTGAAACATATTTTTATTTATTTTATTCATAATATCATAAATAAATTTTTCACAAACTTTTCTCTCAAACTACACTATTTTTTTCCTTCACCTTCGTATCCAACAAAATTCATCACCTGAATCATCCAAATTTAAAAAGAAGAATAAGAAAGAATTACATAATAAAATTAACATGGTTTATTTGAAATATTAACAAACTTTAATAATTTTATTTACGAAACAAAGAGGGCCTAAGTGTTAATCTCAACTAATGATGTCAAGTCATATTTATAAAACAATACTATTATAAATAACATCCGTGAAACATTTTTTTACGGTTTCACTAAATAGTTCATGTCTAGATAAATATCGTTTACTGAAATTTTGTATGAAATATAATAAAAACTATATATCAACATCGGATGATCTATCACGATTAAACAACTCAAAAACATTTTGACAAGAACTTTCCATTTTTGAGTATAAAACTTCCACAGAACATTTGTATTTTGCATACATTGCATCCATAGATTTGTGAAGTGAAAGTTGCAGGCGGAATTAATCTTTGATTTGAATTGATTAAGGAAACAATGATGGGAACTTAGGGTATGTTTGTGAGTGGCTGCAGAAACAAGTAATCCAAATGTAATAGAATGCTTATCTGACAAAAACTCCAACCACAAAATTCCTTTGCATATTCCACCACATAGAATTAGGTAATTAACTCGTTTTAATCCTATTACCTTTGACCCTAAGATACCATCAAACATGCAAACTTCTTATTCTTTAATAACTTTAAATCACATTCACTGATTTTCGCCAAAGACAGATTGCAAGGTATAATCGAATCCTAAAATAAAAGAAAATTATATTTTAATCATAAATTATAACTTTTAATATCATAACAATTTTTGTACTTGTTTTGCTACGAGAGAAAAATATTAGCTTGCCGTGTACGAAACTTAACAATTATAGAAATATGATGTCCCAACCATGTATATTGTCCGAGCTATCATATCATCACCTACGTGGCTACCCTGTGCCTCTGGTTAGGGGAAGCAATATATTTTTCATAGTAACAAAAAAAGAAGTAGAAATAACTCATTTTAAGTCACGTGATAACAATTATTCAAAAAAGATTTTAATTTAAATAAATAAATTCACTCAACAATAAATAAATCTGTATATTATTTTTACTCTTGAAAAAGGTTTTTAAAAACCTAAAATTTTATTTCTGTGCATAACAATATACACGAAGGCCCCACCTAATTGTTTTTTTATTCTCGTTGAAGGAGTTATCAAGTTATAGAAACTCAGATCATAATCAACGAAATAATCGTTTGCTGAATAAGTCAACAAATGGTTTTAGTCCCTTTTAATCAGTAAAAAAAATAATAAATATCAGCGCGTAAAATTAATTACATGATTTGATTTGATGCAACAGTGATAACAGTGGCAAGTGGCTTCAAGAAAATAAAGCAGTTGTTTTTTATCAGAATTGGGGTTACTGAAGAACAGTGACTCATAATTCAAAAGTATTAATTAATTAATTGATTAACTGCAAACGATATTTTCTCCATAAGGTTTATTTTTCTATTCCTATTATATATAGCGATTTCTTTTTTGTAATTCTTGTATATGTTTTATCATTCTCTTGTTACCTTATTTATGTCGTTTGGTTATGTATTAAAATTTTATAAAGCCTTGCTGATTTTATCAAATGCATCAAAGACGATCCACGGTTGAATGCTTGGACACTACCCTATTGGCTGCTTGCACTTTCATGAATGATGATCAGACAGAGATTGTCACGTTGTTCTAGGTGTTGTTACTTAATCTCATATTCATCATAAAACATGTTTAAGACAACCTTATCTTCTTTGCAAAGCCACAAAAATTAGTTGTACCTAGAACCACTCGCACCAACTCAATCCAATAAGGCACGAGTTAATGTTATCAAAAGCATTAAACCAGTCTTAACTACAAGTAATTAATTTAAAAAATTCAATACAACGTAGTAAATCTTAACTTATTGTATAGAAATGAGTTTTAATTTGAATATGTTTCATGGTTGATACGAGACAATACATAAAGTTAAAAAGTACTGAGAAAGAGGTCTAAAAAGCTGCATAATAAGCAAGTCCGTGGCCAACTTCATTTCTGATCCTTTGCTACCTTTCAGCCTTTCACCATGTGACCTAACAAACAATCTCTCTCTTTTGCACACGCTCTTTGTTCCCTCAATAATTAGGGAATAATCGAAATTAGGAAGACACCAAATCCCTGTAACAAAATAACATAGCCCATAACCATTTTTTTCTTTCAACACAATACTTTAATCCCACCCTCACTTTTCCCTGATAAAAAATTGACAAACCCCCTTTGTTTATTTTCTAGGCAAAAACGAAGTGCTAACAACACAACACAAAACAAAACACCCTGTTTGGTTTCTCCTCCCGTCACTGTTTCTTCATTTCTACTTCTTTTCGCACCCGAACAAGATAGCAGTTCCTCAACCACCTTGATCCTCTCCAGACCTTGCTTGTTTTCCCTTTCCCTCTGAATTTAAATGAAATGGCTCTGCACAAAACACCTCCAAATAGCAGGGGGTACTATGTTAAGATGAAGCTCCTTCACAAACATGGAAGACCTCATCACCACCAAGAAAAAAACTGCTTTTACAAATACTACAAATGGCTTCTATGGCTCTCTCTTTCCCTTTATTTCTTCACTTCCTACCTCATCAGCAACAACAACCACGCCAAACAACCCTCTCACCACCAAACACCTCATGTCTCCAGAACTCTCATTGAATCAAACAACACAGCTCCTTCGCAGTCTCTGCACTCTCGAGGTATCTGGAATCTATCTCATTTTGTCCTACAGTCAAAGAAAATATCTTTCACGGAAGAAAAATACTGTTTTTAAGTTAAAGATTAGAAATTTAGTGTTGTTTGATATTTTGTATTGATATTTTGGTTTTCTGGTTATAAGGGTCTTCGTCGCTGAAGAACTTGAAGGTGTTTGTGTACGATCTTCCGCCCAAGTACAACACGGATTGGTTATCGAACGAGAGGTGTAGTAAGCAGTTGTTTGCGTCGGAGGTTGCCATTCACAGGGCTTTGTTGACCAGCGAGGTCCGCACGTTTGACCCTTACGAAGCTGACTTTTTCTTCGTACCCGTTTATGTCTCTTGCAACTTCAGCACCGTCAATGGCTTTCCCGCGATTGGTCACGCGCGCTCCCTCATCGCGTCCGCGGTCAACCTCCTGTCCTCGGAGTACCCTTTCTGGAACCGGAGCAGGGGCTCCGACCACGTCTTCGTCGCCTCGCATGACTTCGGCTCGTGTTTCCACACGCTGGTACGTTCATCTTTTTGTTTTTCTCTCCAAACGGTTTCGCTGGTTGATTTCGTAGACTGATCTGTTTTGTTTGGTTTTGCGAAGGAGGACGTGGCGGTGGCTGATGGCGTCCCAGAGATTATGAGAAACTCGATCGTGTTGCAGACGTTTGGCGTTGTGTACGAGCACCCATGTCAGAAGGTTGAGCACGTGGTGATTCCGCCGTATGTTTCGCCGGAAAGTGTCCAGGACACGATGGAGAACTCTCCGGTGAACGGACGGCGAGATATTTGGGTTTTCTTCCGAGGCAAAATGGAACTTCATCCCAAGAACGTTAGTGGAAGATTTTACAGCAAGTAAAAACTATCTCCATTTCTTCAACTCAATTTAAATTTGTACAAAATAGTCAAAACATTTTTAATGGAAACTTTAATCTTGCTCTTTAGAGATTTAAAATACAATTTTCTTTTTTACATTTTTGGTTGACAAAAATGATCTTTTTAACATTTAAAAACTATTTGTCATTTTTGTTGATGATTTCACTGTTTTCACCTTGAAGGAAAGTGAGGACAATGATATGGCGAAAGTTCAACGGTGACCGGAGGTTTTACCTACAGAGACACAGGTTCGCCGGTTACCAGTCAGAGATTGCACGCTCGGTGTTTTGTCTGTGCCCTTTGGGGTGGGCCCCGTGGAGCCCGAGGCTGGTAGAGTCCGTTGCTCTGGGTTGCGTGCCGGTAGTTATAGCGGACGGTATCCGTCTGCCGTTTCTCTCAGCCGTGAAATGGTCGGAGATATCGATCACGGTGGCGGAGAGGGACGTCGGGAGGCTGGCGGAGATACTGGAGCGCGTGGCAGCGACGAACCTGAGCACGATTCAAAGGAACCTGTGGGACCCGGCGACCAGAAGGGCGCTACTTTTTAACAGCCAGGTTCGGGAAGGGGACGCCACGTGGCAGGTCCTACGTGCTTTGAGCGAAAAGCTTGACAGGTCCTACAGGGGTTCGAGGGTTTCACGCCAATTGGATTTTGACACGTAAGAGGTTTAAAATCGGCGCCAAGTTGGTTCCTTGTTTGTTTCTTCACCCGTGCTCATGACATTACGCAGACAAAACACGGTGCTGCATGGGAGATAAAAATAAGAAGGGAATAAATAAATAAATAAATATAGTAAATAATAAAAACAAGATTTAGTGGATGACAGCTGGAATTTATTCAGAGATGGAATTTAATGACTCATGCTGGGGCCCATAGGGGAAGATCAGCTTTACGACTTTCTTCGAGGTTATTAATGGTGACGTGGCTTATGGCGATGACATGGCAAGAATTGATTGGAGGGATTTGCGGTTTGGAGAAGAACTGTAAAATATCTCTGGGGTAGATTTTGTATAATCATTTTTGCTGTAAATAGATTTAAAAGGATATATAATACGAATTTTTGAAATGTCTTAGCTGGTTTTATTTATTGTTGTATTTGATTTGATTGAATTGGAAACCGGAAAGTGAGGATTGTTGTGTCAGTTGTTTTGTAACGAAAGAGATGGAAAAATTTTGAAAATTTATTTTTGTGTTTGTGAGTGAAATGATTAATGAGAATGGAGATGAATGGAGGGAGATGAGGGTGTGTCAGAAATGTCAGAACTTTTATAGTGGTTATTTAAAGTTTTAATTTTTATTATTTGCAAGTTAATGGGGGCTGTCAGAGTGGTCACGGATGTGTTCAAGGGTTGTCAAAATCAAAAAAGGGGAATTGGAAATTCAATTTTAATTTTAATATTAATATTTTTAAATTTATAGATTTATTTAAAATTTTACTTTTAATACAATACTATTATATTAAAAGTTACGAAATAAAAATATAAGATGATAGTTTATTATAATCATTATTTTTAAAATTATATACATTATTTTTTAGTTAAATATTTACTATATTTTGTCATTTATTAAAAAAATAAATTTTTTTATTAAAGAATTTTAATTTAATATAAAACTATAACCTGGAAATACAACCAAATTAATCCACGATTTAAACAACCTGAATGTAATTAACCCAACTCAAAGCTAATAAACTCCATAAATTAAATAGTCTAATATAAATTTTAAATATCGAGATTTGTCTCTCTAATAATTAAATTGTAACTTCATTCTCCATTGCAAGAATTCAAACAAGAATTTATACCAAATTTAATGAAAATGAAATCAAATACTTCTAGAATCCGTCGAGATTTCAGAGACGAATTTTTACACACGAAATTGAATGAAAAAAAAATCAAATTGTTTTGTAACTCTCATGTTTGAATTTGAATAACCAAAAGAATATTCTTTTAATAACTAAGGGAATATTTGAAATAATGAAAAAACTAGTCTTTTTTTATTCGCTTTTTATTGTTTTGTAACTCCCATGTTTAAATTTGAATAAAACCAGCAAGCACGCCTGCAAACTCATGCTTTCTATTTTTCCCTAAAATAAATTTAAAAATATTTTAACCAGTGATTAATACTTTAAACTAAGTTATAATATATGATTAGTTCTGATTCTTCAAACAGTTTTTATATATGATCATTATGTTTGTGTAATTTCTATGTAATATATTTGTATCTTGATTAAACATCCATAGTCAACATAGGAATTCATGTGCCTATTAAAAATTGTATCCTTGCTTAAAGTGTTATTTTTTTAAAATAAAACTTCACATTTTTTATATTTATCCCTTTTCCATAGCCATTTAATGGCTTCTAAATCTGAAAATAAAGTAATTAACATACACTACAAAGATTATTATCCTTATGATGATTAAAAATAATTTTTGTTTTGTTTTCATTGGTTAGTCAGTAATTTCATAATGTCTAATCCTATAATTATCGAGATATTTATGATATTAAGTATCCTTTGCCTTATCCGAACTATTTTGTCATCTTCTATTTTTTTCTCCCAATAATTGAATCTCATGCACAGGAAATTTACAATCAAGACGAAATATATTTAATTATTAAAAAAAAAATTTGATATATATTATCGATAATGATGTTTTTATTTATCTTCATGATGAAGAAAGCGTTCTCGTTATTAATAGTTTTAAAAATTTTCTCTTTTAAATGATTATATTCCTAACACTTATAATTCGTTTTAGTTCAAACAAACGTCTTACTTTAATCTCACATCGGATTAGTGAATTTTGAGTCTGAATCCTAGAAATACAATAATGTTAAAAATATAAAGATAAAATTTCACCTTTCAATATTATTCAACTCATAAAAATACGTGATAAATACGAAACAAACATTTTAAAAATAAATTAATTATTCACATGATATTTACAACGGCATTTTTTTAATTGGCAATTTTCGTCATGACTATATTTATTTTATTAATAGTATTTGGGACTTCCAAGGAGTACTGAAATCCAAAAATTAGGAAGAGACAAATTACAACCGAAAATCTCACATAAAAGTGAATTAAAATGATGCGTACTAAATTTTTATAAAAGGTGTATAAATATAAATATAAATATACAAAACAAAACGGATTTATATAATTTAAACGTTTTCTTAAAATCTATATTTGAAAAATTAGGGTACCTATTTATAGAAGAAGAGGTAATATTTTGAAAAAAAGAAAAACTTTATTTTATAAGTGCGAAGTTTTCATTTTAGTTGTTGAAATGGCAATTTTTTTCCTTTTAATTATTAATTGACAAAAGGCACGACTTGATTTGGTTGTCGTATTTATCAAACTTTAGTACTGTTTGGGACACTGAATTATGGTGTGGCCCATTTCGTTATCCACATACAGATTCCTGATCAGGGCCTTTACATGGGCCAGCAACAGTACCACACTACGATTTGGGTTTGTTTTTTTCGATAACACTTTTAATAAATATGACAAATAATGGAATAAGATTTTTTTTATAGATCTTATAAAAATGATTATTTTTTTATATTGTCGTTGATCTTAACGGAACACACTGAAATTCTTCTCTACAATAAATTTTGATATCGTATTTGTCTGAGTCGGCCATCAAGAACAAAACATCAATTCAATGTTATTGAAAAAGAAAACTTATTTCACACTATGATAGGATTCTTGAAAATCGTGAAACATACTTTTTAAAATTGAGTCGAAAAAAAGTGAATTTTTCTAGATGTAGTCCACAATCATTTTTTTAAGTATTTTGATCATTAAAACAATTAACTTTTATATTTGTAAAAAAAGAAGAGAGAAATAAAAGGTAAAATTGTAGAATAAAACGTTTGTAAAAATTTATTTAATAATATCCAAAATGAAAAAATATAAGAATTTGCTTACAAGGGAGCATGTCCTTTCTCTCAATGTCACTTTTCACACCCATACACGTATCAGAAAAGCATTCTTATCAATTTATTTCGACACTATTGGACCCAAAACATTACTACAATAACACAATGACACAACGCAACAAAACAAAACATTCCAATCATTGGAGTGGCATGGACGTTCAACTACCCTTGCAATTACACTTAGCAATGGGACCATCACAAAAACCACCCCAACACCGTTTCAAAGTTTCAATTTTTAAGTATATAAAGGGTAACATAGAATTGAGACACACCAACATGAAAAACAACTTTGGCTCAGCATTCTGGGATCAGATTGTGGTCTCTCCTAGGATCATGGCAATAGTTGTACACCATGTAGTTGGTTTGGACCCATTGCATGGCCCTGAACTGCTGAGGGCTCAGACTTCCGAAGCCAGAAGATGTAGAAGGTGGGTGGCATGAGGCAGAGCTTTCACTGGTGCAACCTTGAAGTCTGAAGTTTTTGTACCTACCAACGAAGGGTTGGTATCTGTAATCAGCTTTGTATTTTCCACCCTCTGTTGCCCAAGAAGATGCATCCCATATTGACCCATACACATACATTGGCCTTGTAGGGTATGTGGCCTCACTTTTCCTTGGATACCTTCTTATTGGAACATCATCCACAAAAAATCTGCATATATTATTCCATCACAACACAACTTAGTTATCAACAATGCTAAATATTGCAACAACTACATTCATTCCACAAGCAAGATTGTGTGTCACAATCTAACAATGAGCTGTGAATGGAAGTGCTGTAGCTACGATTTGTTTCTGTTTTATAATTTCATGAACAGATAAAAGGATATTACTATAGTGAGGGGATCATAGTATGATTCTGAAACAAAATTGCCTTTTCAACTTAACAATTTAGAATAAGCGTAGTTATGAAAATTGGTGGCAGGAGAATGCATGGAATATTACATTAACTCAGAAGGTTTCCATAGAACTGCATAGTTGTGAAAATCCTGTGTTGGGTCAAACCAGAGATGAAACCTCATTTCTCTTCCTATAATATTCCCATCTCCACTTCCTCTGATGTATACATTTGTCTGCAAGACATATGGCTTGTCTGGCGTGGTACCAAGGAACTCTATGTCAATTTCATCGTGGTTTCCGGGGTGGTCTTGGTTGTTTGAAAGCTGCAATTCCGAAAGAGTTCAGAGAAAGAGATTAAAATTTGCACTGTAAAGAAGAGATTTACTTTTTCAACATTAGCTGAATCTGTAGAGAAATTCTCACGTAGAGAGATGTAATGACTCCTGCCGTGTAACCAGGTTGAAGCTTAATTGCAGCACCAAAGTATCCAGACTTGTAAGAGTGAAGTGACTTGAATCCACTCCCTGTGTCACAGAACAATGTCTTAGTAAGAGTATGGTCTAAGCTAGTAGCAGTGAAGAATGGAGTAATTGTGCGTTACCAAAAACCTTGTGGTTGTGAATTAAGGGAAATTATGAGTCAGATGTGAGAGTGAGACAGATTTACATACCTGTGCTAGTGTCTAGCCATATTGTCAATGAGCCTTGGTCTATTCTCTGATGCTGAGGTCCCCAAAGGTTTTTAAAGCCTTGATTGAAGCTAATAGGACTAATTTTGGAACTGGGGTAGTAGCCAGGTGAAGGTGGTCCCTGAGCAGAACCAGAATAAATCATACATGAGAGTACAAGAAGGAAGAGAACAGGAAGCATTGGGAGGAAAGAGGATAGTGATGATGACATTGTAGGAACAAAATGACTCTGCTAAAATGCAGGGTGGGGCTGAAGGTTTTAGGTAAGTGATAGTTATGAAAGAGTTATGGCTACAGAGTATGATATATATAGGGGTTCAAGGCCCTACTATTCCAAAAAGGTGATATGTTAGTTGATTGGGGAGTTACACATGATGACAAAAACTTATCACATTTGTGGTAACCATAGGGGAATATTTTGAAGTTAAGGTGTGGGCTTTTTCTGTGTAATTTCTTCAAGGGGGGGGAACTTCCTTTTCAAGTGAATACCTGTTTGGTATAAACTTGCAAATTATAATGTACCACTTGAATGGAATAACATGGAGGAAGAATGACACTGTTATACTTTACAAATGTATGGTTCACCACACCGAATCACAAAACATCACCGTTGAACATTCGGACAAGGTATATATTGTATTCAAAAACATGGGCAACTAATGTCTCATTACATGTTCTTTTTGGGAATTGTGATGGGAAAGGACAACTTCTCAATGAATGATAACTTTCTTATGGTGTACTTTCTCACTGTTACATACAATTTCTTCTTGAAAGTATTCAATCAAAGTTGTTAACTAGTTATTACACTGATGTTATAAGCAATTTAGGCTGATGCAGAAATTGAGATTCAATTTTGACTGTCGGTTGTAGAAATAGTTTGACATGCTCAATGTGTAGTGCAACTTAGTGGCACAATTAGCGGTCAGAGATAGTTATTTAATCACAAGATTGCCTCATAACAAAGTAAAACATCTAGACTTCAGAAAGTGATTCTCCTACTTGAATTTGTCATGTTCTGCTATAGAGGATATATAATCTAAATGGGTCAACATTGAATTTGTCAAATTCCAAAGAGTGCCACAATTAATTATCAATCAGTGGGAGTGATTTAATATTATAACCCATTAAAGATGCTCAATCTGCAAAGTGAAGCATTTGGGCTTTAGAAACTGATTCCTCTTGCATGACCTGAATTCTTCACATGCAATACAGAGGGATTATAATTAACTGGTCAACATTTAGCAACTTGAATGGAACTTGCAACCACCAAAACCAATTTTCCACTTTGCATGTTTTGACTATTTTGAGCTTGAGAATATCAAGCTGAAGCATACTCACTTTGGTGGTCACATTTTAAATCTGCTGATTCATTGCAGTGTCTGCAATATCAGAGACCCCAGAAATTTGTATGTGACCAATCATGATTTTATTAAATTTTACACAATTTTTTTATCTTAAAAAGAAACAAGGAAATCTCAACAACTAGATTTAGAAAAAGTTGTGGTTGCGGTCGTTACTTCAGAGGAAACCTACCTCAAAGTGGTTATCAAAATATAAGGGTTGTGTGAATACATTATTGATAATGACCAGTGTAGTGTAGTGTATAACTAAAGTGCGTTGACAAAATAGCACATAATGCCATTTTTTAATCTTAGTCTGTCGGCAAAGTCTCAAGGCTGAAAATTATCCACCAATTCTTAGTTAGCTCATAAATTGAGGAAAATTGTTCTTTCATTGGAAGCACAACCTTAATTTAAGGTACAGTTTCAAGTACATAATTTGAAAGAACAAATAGATTGTTCACAATTTTCAAGAATAGCACAGAATGAGATGACTGCACAATTGGGTCTCAAGTCTTTTAGCTTTTAGGACACTTTGATGTATAACATCCAAGTTGTTAGATTTGGTATTAACCTATTTAAGTCAAATTAGCCTATAGCAATGAGTTTATTGACTCACATATATGACATTTCTTTTTATTTTGAAGAGCATAAAGGAAAACAATTCAGCTACGAAAGTTGCTGTCTTCATTATCATCTACTAGTAAATGTTGTCTGCCATGTTTTTCGCTGCAATGTTTCCATGATTTATGGTTAAGATGCAAAATTATTTTCAATCCTTCCCCTGCATGGAAACGTATTCCAGTTATGAAAAGACTTGTCTCTCTAATATGAGCTCAAGTTTAAAAGGGGTAAGAAAAGTCCAGTCTGAAAAATCAATGAAATTTGTTTGCACACTCTACTATTAGATAAACCAATGTGTTGGATCATTTTTGGGAGCCTTTGGCGTGCTAGTTTTGAATTTAGAGACCAATCCTTATGGTCATAAACATGCAAAACTCTGCAAATTGTTTCCTACCACGTTCTTATGTCTGTCATGAGAAAACCAAATACACTACTGCTACAAGGCATGTGGAAGCATTTATATTTATAGAATATGTGACATGTTTTTCAAATCTCAATTAGAAGAGTTTGACAAAGTAATTTTTCTTATCAAAAGTAGGACATATAGCATAGTTGGCTGAGAATTCTTCCTTAGTAGGCGATGGTAGCACATGTAAAAGAAGTACTCAGATGTTCTTGTCAATGCATCAAGGATAAATAAAGTAGGAATCAAATGCATGCAAGATTTTAAAAAGTAAATTTTAAATCTAATTATTTATGTCTCAAGTTTATATGATCTTTAATACACGTAAAATCATATATATATATATATATATATATATATATATATATATATATATATATATATATATATATATATATATATATATATATATTAATATGAAACTAAACATTATCCAGTAGTTCGATAAAGTGTGATACGATGGACCTATGTACTTATATAATATAAATCTATTTATTTCCAGTGAAATGAAGTCTTTTACCAATATAGAGTTAATATATCTTAAAATTATAACAAATCCAGTCAAATACTAAATTCGTCACAAAATTTATTGATTAACACTTTGAGTTTTGTGTAGATGTCATGTTAAAATGATGCTAAAACCTAAAATTTAGGTACAAATTAACTACATTAATTTTAAGTAGAATTTAGCATGTTCTTGCACTTTCTAGATATAGCTTAGCTAATATCATAAAAGAGAAGTACTTTCTGTTATTTATGTCTTAATCTTCCGTAACAGAAATAAAATAGCAACAAATGTTTGTCTACTACTATCAGCTAAAATTCAAGGACACATGGACCCAAATAATTAAACAGGTCTCCATCCATCACCTTCCTCCCATTCTGAATAAGTGCTCATTCTCAAAGCTTTCTGAACCACAACTCTTTGGTGAAGTCTTGTCTTATAAATAATTTATTTTCAATTCAGTGATTGATATTCAGTAACAATAATCAAGATGTGCTGCAATGGGAACTTATAATATTATATATTGAAGAATGGAATTAAGTGTTAACTATTTCGACTATGAATTCAAAGTTAATGGTCGATTGTCACGTAAGTTTTGAAAGTCTGTGTTTGCTTTTGTCGTCATTTGTTTTAGATTTCCGCACTAGTGCAAAAAGGACTTTAAACGTTTTTTATTTTGAGCTTTTAACGTCTGATCTCTATCCAACGTCTATATGGGTGACAAGCGTAACCCGTAGAGAGAAAACGCGACGAAGATGATGAACAATGAATACGCGTAACGGCTGTCTCGCGTTCACAGTGTTTGATCAAATTGAAAAATTATTTATAAAAAATACTTAAATGTCAAAGTTATTAAAAATTTTAGAATGAATTTTAGATTATTTATTACTTAATTATGATTCAATTGATATTAATCGTCTTTTGTCGAAAATTAATTAATATTATGTTTAATCATTTTAAACAAAGAGCGTTCCATATGTATGTTATCGTCATTCAGTCTAAAAATAGCTTTTGTTTGTCATATTCGTAAAGTAAAGTGTATGATCTTTTGCACTGTCCGACCTACGAATAATCATACGATGATAAAGTACAAGTACTAATTGAAGAAAAATTTATAGTGTGTTGAAATTGTAATACTGTATTAAGAATTTGGTGTTTGTTTTTCCTAGGGTTTGGTTTTTTCTTCTTTGATCAAAAAATGATATGAAGAGGCGACAGGATAAGGAGTGTTGTATCTGCAAAGATCTTTCTTTTGTCTGTTGTCATATTGTGTAGAAGACAGAAGTAAAGAATGGGAAACATGCTAAAATTACGCTGATGCGATTGTGATTTTGAGTTACTTCACAATTTGCTTAAGATTGAAGAAGAAAAGAGTTTCTTTTTTGACTTGGAGTTAACTTTTGTTGAGCCATTCTTATTTTGACCTTCTTAATTACATTATGTTGTCTTTAATTTGGTAAAAAAGATTAAAGGTATTCTTTTTGACTTAATATTTTCTTATTAAAGTCTAAAATAAATATTTGTATATACTAAAGTTCCATATAGTTTAGGAGAGTTGATAGATATGAAACTAAATATTAAATATCCATGCATACATCAAAAAAGAAATTTGAAGGTCGCAATTAACGGTCATTGCAAGTAATTTATTCGGCAGGTATGAGTAGGTTTTTAAATATAATTTTAAAAATACAAGGATTTTGAAATCATACTCTTAATTATAATATTAGTTGTATCACACACGCAACCCTGATATATCGGTTGGGGCTATATAAGTATTAAAATTTATACAATTTCTTAAACAATAATAGAAACTGTTCTTTTAAAAAAGATATTAAAAATTGTTTTAAATATTTAAAATTAAAAATAATAGTCACCAATTTAATGTATTAAAAAGAGTCTTCATTAATGTGCTAAAATTGACATTTTTATTAGCCATATTTTTATTAACTTTTTTTCAAGACAATAATAGTCAACAACATCTGGAGAATAATTTGTTTCAAGATAATCGAAAAATATAAAAATAAATAGCAAAGATAATAACTTTCAAACAAATTATCGTGATCATTCAATATCTAATTTGTTTTCCTAAATTTGACCTAAAACGTGAGTTTGTTGTGACGTGGAATATATATATATATATATATATATATATATATATATATATATATATAAATTATAGAAAGTTAAAATATTTGTTAACAATTGAGTTACGAATTAGGTATTCAATGTTATCATCACTCTTTATTGTTTTTCTGCATTAAATTATGTTATCACACATTTCTTTTAATCGGTTTGAGGTGTTGGGTGACGATTTTGGCTAAGCTTTTATATATTTTCCTTTCAAGTACAATGGAAACTAGGGTTTATTTTAAGATTTATTGAATTTTCCTTGCATTTCAATCACCTAATGTGGAAATTAAGCTTAATAACTCACACCTAATGTGGAAATTATTTTGAGGTTTACTTTGGACTATTATTAGTTGACCTAAATATACCCCAACTCTAGTAAATTAGACTTTCTTTTGTCAACTTATATACTTTATTTTTTTCTTTTTTATGGTGCAAGTTCTTTGTAATATATAGAATAAGATTATCTTTTAGAGCTTCCAATAATTCTAAACATGTTCAACTAGGATGTTGGATAAAATTGCATTGTAGTTTTTTTTTTTTGAAAATTTTCTTTGAAATTTTGAGTTAATAAAGATGTTTTTATTATTCTAAATAATTTTGGATAACGATATATATCATATCTTTTAAAAAGCAGTCTTCGTGTAATTAAAAATGTTTATATTATTCTAAATAATATATTTAAATCAAAATCACATATCATGTAAAAAAATATCATTTGGAACAATCAAAATAGTTATTCTTTTTAATTAGATATTTATTAGCTAATAATTAGACCCGATGAAAATAGATTAAACCGACTTACCATCTTATATTACTTAAAAACTTTTCAATCAAAAGCAGTTCAAAGTAAAACATGAATATATGAGATTAAATTTTATGATATGTGATATAATATAAATAAAATTAAGGTTTAATTAATAATTTGGTTTTTATATAGACATTTATTTATTTTTATTTTTATATATTTTTTACTTATTTGAGTTTTTATTTAAAAAATAAAAATAAATGGAGTATTTTTTATAAAAAAAATATATACAATGTGATTCTTCCATTAAATTAACATTAATGTCATTTGAAAGTGTCACATGTAAATATTTGAATTTGTGGCATGGTAAAATCTAGGTTATCTTTTATTTAAAAAATGTCACATGTTAAAATCAAAGGGATTCCAAAGTAAAAAAATATCCAAATTTTAACGTGTTCATGTCATTTAACCAAATGAGACACATTAAATTTTTATAAAAATTAAGACTCAATGTAATAAAAAAAACAAAAATAAATAAGGATCAAAACAAATAAAAATCTAAATACGAAAATCAAATCATTAGTTAAATCTAAAAATTAACTAATATATAGTAAAACATGTGCAATTAAGTTTATTAAGGAGCCATGACTTTCTAACATGTAAAATGATTGGATGTTGCTAGTCACAACCATATTGGATAAAAAGCTTAAACTATTTAAGGTTTAACTTATAATTTTTTGACTCATAGTGTATAATTATACCATGAAAATAGATGCCACTGTAAAAATGATAAGAGATTTCTTATCAATTATTTATACGAAAAAACTATATAGTATAAACATAATATAAATCTCACTTTACAAATTAATTTTAAAAAATAAAACTAAATATAAAATCACTTGTTAACATTATATTAAGTCATATAAAAAAAAGTTTATTCCAACAAAATTTGATGAAAACTATTATATCATTGTCATCTCCGAAAATACTCGTTGATCAGCAGGAAATAAAATAAGTATCATACTCTTAACCATTAAGATTAATGTATATTTTTAAACAAATCTATGTAATGGGAAAAGAAAAAACTACATAAAAACTATATGGCTTTAAGTTCACATGTCGTTTCAGCATTAATAATGAGCCTTATTTCCATCTTTTTAAACATAAACATAAACACAATATAATCATTCTTTATATATGTAAGTACATTAGTTAAAACACTTTCAAGTACTTTTTATGATATTATAGTCTGAGACCCGTTGTGCATACGCACGGGTTCTTTTGATTTGTTTTTCTCTTAGTTTTTGTTAAAGAAGAAATTTAATAATTATTTGAGTTTATTTAATATTATTTTTTTAATAATATTTAATTATGTAAATAGTATTATAGTTCCGTTTAACGAGCAGACCATATTATAGTAATGTACCATCTTTGTTGAATAACTGAATTTTCATATATTTACTTTTGGTTTAATATGTTAATTAATAAAGAAGTGTTTTTTTTTTGGTTTAGTTTTGTTATATATGTTTCATATTTGGTTAGTTTATGTTAATTTTGCATATATATTTTTTAAATATGCTTTGAATAATTATCGTAGACCAACAATAGAATATGGATTATTGATTTTTCTCTAAGTGAAAATCTTTGTATAGATAGATGAAATAATGACATGTCTTTTCAGTTGAGCTTAGCATGTTCTTTTGAGTATTTTTTTTTATTTACCTGTAATTTCGTACTGTAAAGAATCACTTGAATTCTTATTGGAGTAAAGGTATTTATTTATTTTTGTAATAGATGAATATATTATATAGGGTAGGAAAGTTTGTAGTTTGTGGTGAGCGTACTGTTGAATATATTATATATACGATGTAAAATGTTGAATAAGTCCATTCAATGTTTATTAGTAACAAATTACATTCGTAAGATGATTTTTAATAAGTCCAATATCTCATACTATATAAAATATCATTTCAATATAAACCAATTGTGCGGATTTGTATTATTGTTTTATATTATATAGAACATACAATATTAAGTCCTTGAAACTGTTTTACATACAATTCAATAACTATTAGGTTTATAATCGAGACAAGACTTGGATTAAATATGATGTACTTAGAAGTTATAAAATATAATAATTAAATAACATGAAATAAAAACCGAATATTTATTATTTTATAAGAAAAAAAATACATTTTACCTTCATTACTTGTATTGTCTTGCCTGCATATAGTATAAGTTGGAATTTCACACTGCAGTAGAGTCATATCTCAGTTGATTTTTTTTCCTCTGTGATTACCAACTAAAAACTTAAAACTGTCAATTCAATATTGACATAGTCAAAATTGTTACTGCATGATATTATTAGGAACTAAAATAAAAGGTTATATATATTTATAAATATTAAAATATAAAAAAAAAATTATCTGTAGGGACTAAAATAGAAAAGTAATAAAATTTTGGGAGTAATCTTACAAATAAATTATTCAAGGAATAAAAAAAACATATTTATAAAGATAATAAATAAAATAAAAGGGACTGATGATTGTTAGAGATATCTTTGCCAGCTCTAATAATTCATCTGAAAATTTCTTAAATCAATCGGTTTTAAAATCAACATAATTTGCCACTACTTTTACCTAATTTAATCGTGGGAATGCTTATTATTATAAAAAAATCGCAATTGTCAACTAAATATACTTTTTCTCTACTAAAAAAATTGTCTGTGATTATTAGTCTTTGTTAATACTAACTTTTAGTTGCTGAAAATAAAAGTATTGCAATTTCTTTTTTATCAAAATAGTAAATATTAAAAATAGAAGGATTTTTCTTTATAAAAAATGTATAAGATCAAATGTGCAAATGACATTTCTTTATTATCAAACCTCTAGAATTTATTACCATTCATTAAAGACAGATATTAACCTCAAATATATTACCTTTTTTTTTCTTCTTATAATGCTTTGTGAAAAAGAAATAAATTCTTCATTGTAAGAAGATTAACTAATATCAAGCGTTTTATGATATAACCTTTTATGATAAGTCGATGTAACATTGTTAATGATATCTTTTTAATGATATCATGATAATGTCATCACCATTAAAATTATTAACAATAACTTAAGATTTAAAAATAAAATAAAAACCAAAACGATGATGTTATTAGACAACTAACCCATCAAGTACTAGCAACATTATAATTTACATTAAAGCATTGTGAACCATTAATCGTATAATTATCATATATTATGAACTTATTCATGATAATAACATCAGTGTTACGCTTTCAAATACAGTATAATTATAAATCTGCTGAAGTTAAGATGCTTTTGGCGATGGTGTTGAGCCAAAAACGAATAACAATTATTGCATAAATGGATTAAATAGTTGTAGGGCCATTGATTATCATAATATATCATGGTCCCATGCTATTATTCATATTTTAAACCATGGATATAGGCTACAAACTTATTGCAAATAAAATACACCTTGCTTCCTAACTAAAGTAACATCCCACAACTTGAGTTTATGATCATTGTGGAGTTTTGGACTTTTCAGAATATTTAGATTCTTAAATTAACACACCTAATCTTTTGTTTGTGACTGCAATTATATGAATCGATCCATTAAGTCTAATATGAAGGAGAATAATGCATTGATTACTTCATATATACTAATAAACGTTGCATTGCAAATATGCTATATGGGAATCTATACATATATATAGATAGCATTCATTACAACCTTAGCCAAAATTTCAACTCAGAGTGATCAAATTCCAAACGTTGTGTGTCATGTAGAAATTCATGTCGTTTGGTATAGACAATTGAAAACACCCCTTTGTCTCATACACATTGCCGACACCTTGATTGTGCCATTGCACCCGATTCAAGACTACCCTTTGGCTTATATGAGTTTTGCTTATTTTTATCTCTCTCTTATCCAAATCTTAGCTTTAAGTTTCAAGAGTTTTCATTAGGTATTCATATAATAAATTAGTGGAGTTATTTTAATATTATTATAGTGCTACTCCAACTTTGTCCACAAAAATGAAAGAAAGTAGTGGCATGCACGAATAATCTATCAAAGGACAAGAATGTACAAAATGGATTATTAGTGGAATCAATGCTTAATCAAATGCTCATGGGCATTTTTCAATTATTACTAACCCTAGTGTTTTGGTACACATCTCATTGAATATAGTACTACGGATCGCATAATCAATTTTTAAATGACCCAATGAATTAGATCATAAAAGTTACTATGTAAAGATGATTTTAAGTTTTAAGTTTTGGCAACTTCAAAAACAAAACATGTTTATGTGATCCATGTAAAATATGGTATACTATTTATTTAAAAGGAAAAAAACAAAAACCATGGATGAAACTGGTTTCATATGATGGTGAATTTCAGAATGTAAAAGCAGAAAAGGTTTAAAATTCTTAAAATAACTACTATACTATTTGCTTTGAGCTTTTAATATATATATATATATATATATATATATATATATATATTAGATTTGGAATAACTCACTTTCAAATTTCTTATCATATTAAAGTTAATTTAACAACGAGTTTGTCGGGTTATGATTGTAAAATAATAATTATTATGTTTATAATAAGTAATAATAATAATAATAACAACAATAAGGACAATCATAATAATTGTAGGATGATATCATAAAACTATAATGTATAAATAGTTTGAATTAGATAGCTTTTCTCATAGATGAATCAATACAAAGGAAAAGATGAGACTAATGAAATCGATGTAGTATAGAATTTTATGGAATGCTAAAAGTAGAGATGCAAAAATTATATTGTTTTTATTCTTAAAAGGATAAAATGTTATGCAAGAATATGTTGAGAACTAACATATATGCAGGTGGAACTTAGGTGAAAGAAGTACAAGTTAAAAAAATCAAGATTAAAATCAAGTCAAGCATAGTTGGAAAGCTTAAATGAAATGCTTATAAAAGCTCTTTACAACAATATCTGAAATGTCCCATAAATTTAAAAGTAAAAATAAATATGTAAAAAATATGAATTGAAGATTATTCTTTTGAATCATTACACTTATAAACTTTTTAGATATAGACGTAGGATAATTTATTAAATTGTTAATTGAATATCTATACGTGGTGATATTAATTATGATATAGTGTTCATGTTATAATATGTTACTTATAGTCTTCTTGACTATTACGAAGGTACAACATAATAGTATCTAATTATGGAGTGCTTTTACAAACTTGTAAAAAAGTTAGGATATCCAAATGTCATGTTATATTTATTTAATTTTTTGTTGTTGATAAAAGAAAAAGTTTTAAAGCTAAATATTAAAATTACAAATTTTATTTTAGAAAAAGAAATTAAAGTATTTTTAAAACTGAATTGGAATTTATTTCAACTTATAGTTTTGGTCAAATATCAACTGTTCTAAAAATTAAATAAAAAAAAGTTCTCAACCACTCATGTTTTCTCTCTCTTTTGAATTATAAGTTGCTTGATAACGCAAGTTGTGATATATAATGTGAGTTGAAATTTGAAAATTAAGTGTTAGTGTAATTAATTAGGGCGATTTAAACCTGTATTTATTTACATTATTTTATATCAAACTCACATGTAAGAGTTTAAAGGTGAAAAATATTTACGTTGACTTTCCTTTTTCTACACGCAACTAACATGATTAAGAGTGCTAAGTTTGTTTGTTTTTTCTTTTTCGGAGGGTTGAGATAGAAGTATGGCTTCTACTTCCTGCACCTTCCATATTTTCAAAATGATCATTTTACTTTCATAAAAGTGACTTTAAAATTATATGTTTTGGAAAATTTACAGAATATTGTTTTTTTGAATTTTTGAAATAAATTTTTCTAAACAAAATTTATGAAACAAAATTTTTGAAATGAAAATTTCAAAATAAAATTTGTAGGACGTATAAAATGTATTTTGAAACAAGTTAGGAGTAAAATTTTCGGAATAAACTTTTCGAAATACAAATAATATTTTCTGGTACAAGTTTTCCAGAATATCTCTATAAGATATGTATTTAGAAAATAGTTTTTCATCACACATAAAATATGATTTAGAAGAAGCTTTCTAAAACAATTTATTTTTCAAATTTCTTTCTTCTTTTTCCACTGCATCGTTCTTCTTCTCTTTATCTTCTTAAAACAATATGATAGTGACAACAAAGACAAAAGTAGTGCAGTGGTTGAGTCATGTTATTTTGGAGTTGCAGTTAATAATTGTGGGGGTACATTAATAGCCTAGAAGTACTACCAGTCATCCACATCCCAGATCCGGATAAAGAGGGTTACTCCATGGACCATCCCACGTTGCCCCAACACCACCACATTCTTTATAAATTTCAAAACTATTTTTTATATTTTAAAATATTTTACACCTTCACTTTTTTTCTTTCACAGATGTGCCACATCCGTTAAGTTTTTTTTCTTCTAATTTTAAGTTTTTAATTTATTAATTTATTGTATTTTAAATTAATATATAAATATTATTTAACTTTTTATAAATTTATTATGTAATTATATATAAATTAATTTTATTTTATTTAATAAAATAATAATTATTAATTTAATTTATGTATTATTATTTAAATAATTATTTAATTTTTTTTTATAAATCTATTAAAACAACGGAGGTGGCGACATAAGTTATTTTTTTAGTTTTTAATTTTTTAATTTATGATATTTTAAATTAATATATAAATAGTATTTGATTTTTTTAAAATTATTACTTAATTATTTATAAATAAATTTAATTTAATTTAATAAAATATTTATTATTAATTTAATTTATATATTATTATTTAAATAACTATTTAAATATTTTTTATAAATTTATTAAAGCGGATGTGCCACATCCGTCGGATGTGCCACATCCGTCGGATGTGCCACATCCGTCGGATGTGATGACATTAGTTGAAGTTTTTTCTTTTTTAGTTTTTAATTTTTTAATTTATTATATTTTAAATTAATATACAAATATTATTTAATTTTTTTTAAAATTTATTATGTAATTATATATAAATTAATTTTATTTTATTTAATAAAATAATAATTATTAATTTAATTTATATATTATTTAATAAATTATTTAAATATTTTTTATAAAATTACTTAAACGGCCACATCCGTTATAGTTTTTTTTTAAATAAAAATAATAAACTAAAATATAAAATATGTAAACGGATGTTAATATCCGTTCACGAATGTCAACATCTTGTTTTATAGCAAGGACAAATTAGATATAGGGTGGTGCAGAGAACATTTGGTAGTGATGAAGGGAACAACACTTCCAGATAAAAGATGCATACAAGAAAGCTTAAAGGCCCAAAAGAAATAACCGAATTAACCTCCAAAATAGTTATATTTATGTTAAAGTTATGAGTGACGTTGAATATCCAATGCTGATATACGTAATATGTACACCATAATAAAAGTTTAATAATATTATCTACATGTTAATTGCTGTATTAAGATAATTTATTTGCGAAATAAATTTTAAAAAAACAACAAGCCAGTAAGTTTCTATTTTGTAAGCTGTAATGTAACTAGGAATTTGTTAACAATAAAATAAAATAAATTGAAAATTGATTGAAGCTAATTTTGTTTTTTTAATTTTTATGTTTATTTTCTCTTCAGTTTACTTCATAATTTAGACTGAAAATAAAAAAAAAATTGAACAAATTTGAGTTCATTATATATATATATATATATATATATATATATATATATATTATTTTTAATTTTTCACTTTTAAATAATATGGGATTTTTAAGTATATTGGAATAATGTTTATCAAAATATTTTAAAAACATATTATAGTTTTTAATTCTAAACATAATATTACTAAAATAAAATATTTCATTATGAATATTCAAAAAGGCAGATAATGAGATGTATATAATATATTAGCAGAGTCTTACAAGATAAGATTATAATAATATCACTAGTATACATTCTTAAACTATCATACTATGATTCTATTATAAGACTATATCTAACATGATCTAATATCACTTAAACGTTAAGACAATAGACTCCTCAGTCACAAGGGGTTCCTCTACACTTACGTCAAAAAAAATGATCATTGTAAAAAGAATAACACAACACATAAACAAAAAGAATAAGCTAATATACAAATGAAACATCATGTATTGATAAAAACATATTGTATCATAATACAATGTAGTCCAACTAATCTTATAAATATAAATTATAAAATCAAAGACTTTTCTCAACTTAATCATATGGACACATATATTAATATCGAATCTTGGGAGACTCCAGTACTTGTGATAGATAACCTCCACCCACAAGGTTAATCATATACAGACCACTAAAACTTCAAAAAGTTCTCAAGACTAAGACTTCATGCCACTCTCGATCCCTCAACATTATTTTCTATATGAGTTAAGTGATTAGTAAAGTATCAGGATAACCTCCAATCCTGAACTTCTATATTAATGCATGCACTACAAATGGAAGCTCCCCATGGAATTTTTTTTTCCACAATAAACCACACTTTACTTCATCCTCTAAACTAATATCACCTATAAGGTTAATTAAAATCATCATACCTTATCATACATACACATACTTATCAACAAATTGATCATCACATTCAAAACAAGAAAACATGACAATGTAATTACCGCCTAATGCTATAAGTCTTGCCCAATGAAACTCTAACAGAGGTGTCTCTAGAAGAATCTCGCCCAACGCTAGCTATAAGGCTCCCAGTGCCAGCAAAATTCCATGGATGCCTAGCGAGAGCACCCATGAAATTCCTAAGATTTAATTCGAATTAATGGAGCCCAACGGTCCTAAGTGGCACCCAGTAACATCAACTCAATAAGCTCTCTAACTTTAGTGACGCAACTTCTCCTCTTGAGCTTGATTTGTGTAATTTAAAATTCCTTGAGCCAATTCTTAGTGTTAATTGTCTTTATGATCATAAGATTCATGATTCTTGGCTCAACAAATGTCATATTATCTAGTTCAAGTCTAACATCTCAAATCAACCACCTTAAACATCAAGTACATAATCTTTTCATTCCATACGTGTTCTTCCATAACATCACAAATTCAATGCACATAAACATCAATTTCATTGTTCGATTCTATCATACATGATTTATCACAATATCATAGATGTAACAAAAATTAAAAATCAGTACAAGACCAACCAAGCATAAACTCTAACTCAAGATTTCACAACTATCAATGTAAATCAGTAATAACCATAAAACAAGCATATAATCAAAGTAAAAATTTAACTTCCTTCATCTGATACAACGACTCAAATAGCTCTAATATGACTAAAACATCTTTAGCTCCATACGGTGCTCTATTTACACATAGAAATATCACATAGATAATGAGAACATACCGTTATGATCAATGATCAACATGTTAGGAGTATCAAGGGGGAGGTTTTTAACCGGGGAGTCAATGAGCAATGAGATGTGAGTCCAACCTTATAAGAGATTGACACCACTCTTTACCCAAAACCTTAAGGCAATGAGTTAATGGGTCTTCCCACTTATAAACCACTCTACTTTCTCATTTATCTCCAATGTGGTGGATTCCCAACAATCTCCCCCTCAAGGGTGAGTCGTTGGTACACTTCCTCTACAGCTCCCCCTTCAGCGGAAGCATCCCCTTTCAACCACGAGTCGCCCTCTATACCGCCGTTCATCTTAACGGGTCTCGCTTTCCTGGAACCCTTGCCAGGAAGACTTTCGATATAGGGATCATTACCCTCGTCTGAGCCTTGGTCACCAACACCAACCATCGGCTCTGATACCACTGTTAGGAGTATCAAGGGGGAGGTTTTTGACCGGGGAGTCAATGAGCAATGAGATGTGAGTCCAACCTTATAAGAGATTGACACCACTCTTTACCCAAAACCTTAAGGCAATGAGTTAATGGGTCTTCCCACTTATAAACCACTCTACTTTCTCATTTATCTCCAATGTGGTGGATTCCCAACAATCTCCCCCTCAAGGGTGAGTCATTGGTACACTCCCTCTACAGCTCCCCCTTCAGCGGAAGCATCCCCTTTCAACCACGAGTCGCCCTCTATACCGCCGTTCATCTTAACGGGTCTCGCTTTCCTGGAACCCTTGCCAGGAAGACTTTCAATATAGGGATCATTACCCTCGTCTGAGCCTTGGTCACCACTAAAATAGAGAAGAGAAAAATACCGATGATAGACAAAATGGAAATTTTATACTACTGAAAGAAATTTACAGCACCTCTCTCTTTCACTAAAGAACTTCTCAAAATTATGAGAATTCAAGAAAGGAGAGAAGAAATGAGAGAATGGGATGTGTTACAAAGGGGGCAAGGGGTTTCTTTTATAACCACCTTGCCATACCACTTTAGAAGTTCCCACCAATGTGGGACTTCATTCTTCACAATCTCCCACTTGAAGATTTTGATGAAACTAATCAAATCTTCACACCATTTTTGCCTTCATGTTGCTCGTTAAACTTTCAGTAGAATCGAATCTCCGAAACGCAATGCAACACCCAATCAATATTTCACTGCTCTCCACCAAAACCTGCTACGAACCTACTAACCACTCCCACTGCTTATGCAATGTCTAGGTCTTGTACACATCATAGCAATTATAAGGCTGTCCACCACTGATGCATACGGTACTCGAGACTTCTCCATCCTCTCCGCTTCATTGCTAGGACTCATACTTGAGGATGATTGATAGGAGATGGGGTAAAACTGGCTTGCACTCTTGCATGTTGAAGCGCCGCAAGACTTTCAGTAAGTTTTACTTCTGAGAAAGCCAAATCTTCCTATCTTTTTCTGTCTCGGTGAATTTGCATCCCTAAAATCTTGTTTGTCGGTTCCAAGTCCTTCATATGAAACTCCCTAGCCATTGTTCAACCTACAAACCAAGTTTTCTTGTTCTTCAAAGCCTTCTGGTTGGAGCATCATTTTATTCCTGCTTAACAATAACCTTATGAATGGTGAAACTCATAGGCAATACCCCTTCACATTGTTAGCATATCCAAGCACTTTAATTCTTTCCCCAGTTTCAAGCTTGTGCTTTAGTTTCCTTGAACTGGTAACAACACATTTGACTTCCTCTTGATGTAATACACTCAAACTCCTGGAATAAACTTTGCTTCTCCTAGGAATAACTTCGGTGTTTCCCTTACATCAGAATGAACCAAGTCTTCTTGTGTTTTCTTTTCTGGTAGTCAAACTAGCAAACCCTGATCTATGTTTAAGCCCGGGTACAGATTACGTTCTGCCTTGCAAACTTCACTTTGACATTTGTCCAAGTACGATGTCACGTCAACACCGCTTCTTCTTGACTTGTCGATGTAACCATTGCATTAGCCTTTTGCAACGTATCTCCCATAAGCATATGCCATGATCTTCTGAGCTTTTATGACTTACCAGACCTCCCTTCTTTCTCACAGAATATTTTCATCCTCTGAGGTATTTGCCATACAACCTTGTGAGGTTGATGCCTCAGAGTTCTTTCTTCCACTCTTCTCGTGCCAACATTCTTTCTTGACATGCCCCCTCTTACCACAATTGTAGCATTTGAGATGCTTCTTACTTTGAGATATATCATGGGACTGACTCCCACTAGACCCATATTTCGTTGATTTTCCTCTTATCATCACCAAAGCTTGTGTTTGCTTTGAACTTTCCAGCATGTCTTCTTTGTTCCTTCGCCTGGATTCTTCTTCAAGAATTGCTCCGGCAACATCCTCAAAGTGTAGACTACCTTCAATATTATTATTCGTAATATTCATGATGAGTTGATCATACGAGTCGGGTAAACTCTGCAGTAGAAGCTCTGCGCGTTCATTTTCAACTATGTTGAAATCAGCCGCTGATAGTTGGGCAAACAAAGTGTTCAGATGGTTGATGTGGTCCGTCACCGTTGTGGACTCACTCATCCGGAGAGTGTAGAGTTTCCTCTTCACGAATATTCTTGTGTGGAGAGACTTCACCTCATATAATTTTATGAGGGCATCCCAAATCTTCCTTGCTGTTTCTTTTTCCGCCACACTGGATAACACTGAATCTGCCATTGATAGGTGCAAATTCGCGATGGCGTTATTGTCAATTTCTTTCCACTTCTGCTCCGTCATTTCTGCGGGTTTTCCTTCAATTGCAGCTATGCAATTGTCCTTTCTCAAAATTGCCTTCATCTTCAATTTCCACAACGCGAAATTGTTGCCATTGAACCTCTCTAACTCGTATTTTGTTGTCATGGTTTTTAAGAACCGACTTATGCACTTCTCACTATGAATAGTTTTATCTACTGGAACAGTACAGGTAAACCGTGAAGTAAAGCACCAAGAAGTTCCCAGGAAAGAGAGGTGGGTCACAAACGGACACTCTTAAGTACCAAGTCTTTCCTAGCCAGAACTTTCCCAGACAGCACTTTCACACTACCAAATGTTTCCAGTAATAACTCTTTTCTGATGTGGAAGATCGGATTAAACCGCAACCACAGAGCATACTCAGAATTTTACCAACACTATTCTAATGACAATAGCGGCGGAATACTAACCAATAGCTCTGATACCACTGTTGGGTATCAGTCATACAGCACAAGCACACACAACTAAAATAGAGAAGAGAAAAATACCGATGATAGACAAAATGGAAATTTTATACTACTGAAAGAAATTTACAGCACCTCTCTCTTTCACTAAAGAACTTCTCAAAATTATGAGAATTCAAGAAAGGAGAGAAGAAATGAGAGAATGGGATGTGTTACAAAGGGGGCAAGGGGTTTCTTTTATAACCACCTTGCCATACCACTTTAGAAGTTCCCACCAATGTGGGACTTCATTCTTCACACAACAAAGACTCATATAAAAGATAAAAAAGATGCATGCAAGTGGAAGAAGACTCACATGCAACAAAAAATATAAATAAACTAAAAAATTTCCTGAAACTCAACAAATGTGAAAGGAGAAAGTGATCCGTCCAAATTGAAGAACTTGCCGCAATGATTACTCTAGTGGTCTCAGATCTTTAAACAAATGAACATAGAAAAATAACTCTTAGAGAAAAGTAAAAACTCTATAAAATTAATTTCTAAAGAGATTATATATAATAAAATAATGAAACTCGCTTATAACAAAACTATTTATTCTAAAACTTTTTCATATTAAAATAACAGAGTCTTAATGTTTTTAAATATCTATCAATTCTAAAACGTCATTTATCCGTCTTTTACATTAATTATAAAATTATACAATTTATTTATAAAATATAGATAAAAAATAAAATTATAAATATAACAATAATTTTATAAAATAAATTTACACAAATATCTCTATTTAACAACTTTATAATATTTGATATTTTTTATATTTAATGATTTCATAGTAAAAATTATATACAAACCAAAATCATAAAATATTCTTTTGATTCAAATATTCTTTTGATTCAAATATTATATTACCTGTACATTAAACTATATGAAATTATATTTTATTTCATATTTAATTTGTATCACTTTATAATAAAAGATTAATGTATAATTAATATTATTCATATCCGATCCACAAACATATTAAAGAGTGCAGTCTAATAAAATCTTTTAAATCTTTTTATTAAAGAACAACTAGACCTATGTCTATTGGGACCATATATTTACATATTATGACTAAATATGTTTAATGTCTTAGTTATTATTTATCATTACATTACTATTTATTATTGTGTTATGATAGGAACATAGACCTATGACTCAGGTTGATCCTATAAATATAATTAGTATTCTCAGAAGAATACTCACTCTCTCATAAATACTAATACATACCATTTATACAAAGATCCTAACTCTCTTAATTACTTAAAAATCATTTATGTACAAAATGAATAATCAACTAACTCTTAGACAAAAGAATCATCAAACCACCATTAGAATTTTATCTCACAAAATCCTAATAAGATAACTCTATGATAACTCTAATATAACATTTATTATATATTTTTATGCTAAATTTTTGTCCTATTTACTCTTAGTTTAATGTTATTGGATAACAGTAGTCAATGTTTAACAACTATCATTTGTTTGATTGAGTTAAGTTCTTTAGTTAACTCTTGTTCAATTTTTTTTTATAGAAAATTGCTACTTATTTTGTCTCACAAAATTGGACTTTTGTAATCAAATATTCTAAAATAAAAAGATCTGATAAAGGCTAAAACGGAAAAGTTGTAAAATGAGAGAGAAATGTTTTTTTGTTTTTCAATTTTTAATCATAACATTAAATATTAAACATATTAAGAATAAATGATTTATATTAGAGGTGGAGAAAATTAACGAATAAAGAATTATTCAGTCATTTTTTTTATCCTGTCAACAAGATCGTGACGTTTGTTAGTTTTTATTTATTGGATATTAATGTTTTCTAAGAATTAAATATCATCACATAAAATAATTTGTTATATAAATTAGTTAATTAAGCATATTATATAACTTCTAATAATGTTACTGTCGTAGTATGAAGTATCCGTTGGTTGCATTGATTAATATATATGGGATATAATTGATCTTTATCAAATTCAAAAATAATGAATATTAATTAGTTATATATAGTTAAAACAAGATAAAATATATGTTTAATTTAATTATATTATGTTGTTATCTACTCATCTATTTTCTTTTTGAATTTACTCGTTATCCAAACAAACTATAAAGATAAGTCTTTCCTACTTCAAAATTAAATGAAAAATTAATCATATGATGTTAAAAGTTAAAACATTTTATTTTTTTCTTTATTCTTTATTTTTTAAAATGGTTAGAACAACATATTTTGCGTTAAACGCGTGAAAGGGGAAATAGAACGATGGTGGGTATTATTCGTGGAATCGAATTTCAGTAGGATCTAATCTTCAGAGGTTTTGCCAAAAGAACAAAATTTGAAGCAATTGTTTTTGTGAGCAAACTCTAATTCCTTACGATCTCTTGAAAATCAATTATCGATTTGGGGATCAGAGGGAATGGAGAAGGTGATGAACATTCTGAAGCCGAAGCCAAATCCGCAACAACTATTGAGGGATTGGCAGCGCAGGCTTCGTCAGGAGTGTCGCAACATCGAGCGCCAAATTCGCGGTATTCCTTTCTCTTTCTTAAACCCTAACCATTTTTATTTTATGATTTTTTTGGTTTGCTTGATTTTATGTTTATGGGTTTCTATTAGATATACAGAGAGAAGAAAAAAGTGTGCAGAAGGCGATCAGAGAAGCTGCAAAGAGGAATGACATGGGCTCCGCAAAGGTTTGGCCTTTGTTGTTCTTTTGTTTTGTGACTTGTAATTTGTTTATTTGATATTGATTTCCTATTGTCACTGCCAGTGAGTTCTTTTGGTAGTCATGCAATAATTTGCCTAAGTTTGAGAGATTGAGGAATGTGGGTATATCACCTCTTAAATTTATTTGTTGATTATGTAAGTTGTGAGCAGAGTTGATTCTGAATGGAAGGATATTGGTTTTCTTGGTTGAATGTGGGTTTGGAAGATATTAATTTATCTTTTACTGCATATTTTCATCTTGCTTAATACTGTGAGATGTTTCTCTAATTAGATATATAAGCCGATATACCAAAAATAAAATATACTTTCCAGTGTAATTTCTAGTGTAGTGGTGGATGTAGGCATTTGTACAACCACATTAAATTCTTATGTGATTTATTTTTCTCTTTCCTCTTTTATCGTCTTGTTCCTTACAATACATTGTGTGTATTTGTGTTGAATCTAATGAATTTTGGGATTGACCAATTGGATTATGCAAGCATTGGAGGAAGAACTAGCAGTTATGTAGCTTAAAGTTTGTATGGATTGTGTCCGTTGGTGGGCTGGTTAGGATCAGTCACAATATTCAGTAAACTAATAGTGAAAGGATTTTTGGGATGCATTTGTTTGTGGCCTTCTAGGCATCTATATGTTATCATTTGAGATTTTAAGGTTCAAAGGATATGGTTAGTATTTTGAGAAAAAATTCTCCTTATTGTGATATTTGTAAAATTTGCAGGCACTTGCCAAGGAACTTGTGAGATCTAAGAAGACTGTTAACCGTCTCTATGAAAATAAAGCACAAATGAATTCTATATCGATGCACCTTGGAGAGAGCGTTGGTAGGTTTCTCCATGTTTTATTAGCCTTAACTTAATTTTGCCTTGTAACAGATAAGGACTGTCTAAGTTAGTTACTTGTGTTTGATTCCAGGTTTTTGATAATTGATCCTTAACTGTAGTAATTTTCTTTTATCTCTCTTGTAACTGAATGGTATGGATAAATTTGTCAACATAGTTGATTTTATTAATGATTGAATTTTTGGTTGAGGGAAATGATCACCTGACATTTGTTGCTTCTGTCTTTAGTTTTCTTGGATAGAGAGGAGAGAGGTACCGGGATGTTAATCTAGTGTGCAAAATGCTGATGGTTTTTGGTTTTGCCTTGTGGGTTGTTCTTTGGAGGTACCGGGATGTTAATCCAGTGTGCACAATTTACCCTCCATCAACCTAGGTCTTGTCCTTAGGACCTGATCTAAGAAGACAAATCAAAATTTGGAAACTGCTGTTGCATTTGGTGAAGTTCACGCCATACTGCATCTTCTATATTTGTTTCGGTCCATTGAATCAAAACTTCTGTGGCTGCTCAAAACTCTTGGGTATCATGTGATTCCCTGCACAACATTATGTGAATTCCGATCATCTACTTCTTTAATCAAATCAATGATATGATTAATAAAAATTTGATCAGTTTCATAATCTGTTGCTCAACCTATTTCTGAACTCAATTGCTTCGTTAACAGAGAAGATATCATTGAGTTTACCCCAAACTTTACATTTCAACCTATGGTTTTTATCCCATTGCTCACCACAAAATCTACATAAACCTTTAGCAATTCTGTCACTAACATCTTTGCGAGATATAGAAGATGAATTTTTACCTTTAGTATCCATATTAGCTAAAACAAAATTCAAACTGGTGATAGAAGATGTATGATAAGAATTACATGGTGCCAACCCTGTGCTTACACATGTGGTTTGAGTATTGGAACTTATCACCCTACCTTGCAGCATTTTCTTCTCTAAATCCTTTAAAATATCCAATTGAAGTCTGCTCAAATGCACCGCTTCTTGCAAAGGTCGAGGCATACGAATGCGGACAATTTCCTCTAAGTCAATCTTTAATCTGGACAAAAAGAAACTCAAGGCCATGGATTCAGACACAATCACCTGAGCCAATAGAGAATCAAAAACCTCCAAATACTTGTCCAATTATCCTTGTTTTAATCTTGATAACTCCACTATTGGTTCATCACACACACTATCATCAAATTGGCATGCCATATCCTGTAAAATTTGTTGCCAAGACTTATTCTTGAAATCAGGTTGATGTATGTAATGTCGTTGCCAAGAGAGCTTTTCCATCCATGGACAGCAGCAACAATTTTCCTCGTTGAGCCACCAGAGTAGATTCCAATTCAAAGAATTGTTCAGCCTTAGCCCTCCACTTCCTCTAATTGATTCCATCAAAAGATGGAAATTGAAGCTCTGCACGTCCAAGAATTGAAGCTCTGCACGTCCAAGAATTGAAGCAGAAACATATGAAGATTCTTGGATACTTTATGTAGATGGTTCTTGATGACCCAAATTCAACAGAGCTAAATAAGATTCTAGATTTTCAATGGACTGCTGTAACATTGTTAATTTTTGCTGAATAATATCTTGAGTTGCTGACATATCTGACAAGGTCTTTTTGATAATATCTACTCTGCTTTCTAACTCCTTGTTAGTAACCATCCTTCCCGGCTTATACCAATTTTTAATAACTTTTCTCCTTCTTCCGCAACCACAGACAGATACTCTGTCCCCTGCTATCAACCTTTTCCACCTCTTCCAGTGCCAAACCTGTTCATGTAACTGCTACCTACTCCACAAATTTCTCCACCTCCACAATTCCTTAAAGCAATGCACTGACGCACACTCACAGCTATATTACCGGAACCCAGGTAACACTGCCAAACTTCTCACACAACTTATCTGAATATTTCTGCTTATCTTTTATCATCAAGGATAGGGTTTTTATAACCCAAAATTACTAGATTTGTTACAACCCACTAACTGAAAACTGAAAGCGATAAAAAACCCTAATCTAGCAAAGGGGTTTTTACTGTATTTTTCTTCTCTCTATTTCCATCAACCCTATTTCTCACCTATTTCTATCCTTCCCACCTCGCACTCTGTGAGTGTTAGTTTGTAATTTTAAGGTGATTATTGTTATACGATATGAATTTAGTTTCATGTTTTTAAATAGGATCTTACAATCTGTCATATTTTCTGTTTCATTCTCTGTCTTTGCTGATCCTTAGGTAAGATCTCCATTTTTTACTACCTTTGTAACCTGAGGTCGAAACTCCATAATCTACAAGGAGTAAAAAAACTTAAATATAACTTCTACCCACTGGAGTTGTTGGCTACATGGATGGAATGATACCGTAATGTGATGTTGTAAATCTTGTATATAGATAGACCATTTTGATTCAAGGAAACTTAAGAAAATCATTGGAGTGATATGACAAGCTTTGTTGTATACTGTTTTACAAATAAGAGGCTATTTTATATGCATAACATAGTTTGGGTGGCAATTATCATCGAGGACTTTCCTTCTTGATATATTGGACTCAAATTCTACAACTACATTAAATTTTATTAATCTAAAATACTAAATAAAATTTGTAAAATTAAATTCATACGAAAATCAAAATAAGATATTAAAAGAATAAACTCCATTGTAACTCACCGCCTTGTGGTGAATCTTTATGGTTCAGTACGGGGAGGAAATTGTTGTACCCAATTTGTAAGCTGAGAGGGCCCTTTAAAACCAAGACAGAGGGAATGTTTGTTATGGGCTAGAGGATGATTTGTATATAGTCAGCCTTCTTCGGTGAGATTTTTTTTCGATTTGGCTTGATGTGGTGACTAATGTGACATATCGTATACTTGTAATACTCTCATGTACCTGTTTATTATAAATATACTTATATGTAATATATAAATTAATCAATTACTGTTTTAGCTGTGAACTCTTATGCAACTAGTCATCATGACGGGTTTGTGTCATTAGAATTTTGTTCTTTGGAAATTCATGATTTTTGGTTGTTTATGCAGCAATTGCTCGTACCGTGGGGCATCTGTCAAAAAGTGCTGAGGTTATGAAGCTGGTCAATAATCTCATGAAGGCTCCCGAAATGGCTGTGACAATGCAAGAGTTCAGCAAAGAAATGACTAAGGTATACCTACAAAATCCTTTTAGTGGTGTGGAAGAATATCACTTTCAATCTTGGTTAGAGAAGATAGTTGTCGCATATGTATTTATGAGTAGTGTTGTCTCTATCAGGCAGGAGTTATCGAGGAGATAGTAAATGATGCTGTGGACACAGCACTAGATTCCGAGGATATAGAAGATGAGATAGAAGAAGAAGTCGATAAAGTGTTGACTGCAATAGCTGGTGAGACAGCTGCACAACTTCCTGAAGCTGTGAGGAAAGAAAGGGTGAAACAACCTGGTCAAAGTGTTGGAGCCTCAGAGGTATGTTCAGTTGTAGCTAATTTTCTTTATCAACATGACTCTTTCTTGCCTTACACATAACACCAATCATGGAATTCATTATTATTTGCAGGAAGAGGCTATAGCAGAGGGTGTTGATGATGAGGAAGAAATGGAAGAAATTAGGGCCCGACTTGCTAAAGTTAGATCATAAGCAAGTATTATAATCTCGCACCCTCTACCTTGTACTCTGGTGTGTTATAAGGGAGATTGAGATGTTGACAGGTTTGTATCTTATTTGTTGAAACAGACAATTGATAATTATAATGGCTAATATAGTATTGTGAAGGGAGGTTCGTATGTAATTACACGAAGTTCTTGAAAATGTCTCGAGCTGTAGTTATTTTTTTTCTTCCTGTGACAAGATTTAAAGTAACTTCATGCATTATTTGGCTCCAAGCAAAACTTAGTTAAATAAAATTAGTAAAATTAATCAGCAGTTTATTGCACTTTTGAATAATTCTTGAAATTCTGAAGGTTTTGGGTATCTGCCATTTAAATCAATCGATATTGTATTACAGTTTATTTGCATGCAATGCAAATGGGATACAAAATAAATATATTGTCGACAATCTCTAAGAAATAAAGGGGGACTAACCTAAATATGTTTCCTTTATTTTATTTTAGTATATTGTTTCCTTAAGTAAGAATGCACATATTACATGTGATTATGAGACAATTTATGTGCCAAGTGAAGTTGTTATAAATTGACAATATTGTCATTGAATGTGAAATGGACAAGAATGTGGTGAATAATTTAAACAATATTCTTTGTAGGGTTCAGTATGTTCTTTGTTTCCATATTTTAATATGAAGTTGAAATTCGTTCTTCTTTGAAAGTTTATATAAACAATATTCTTATATTTTAAAAATTTGTGGAATACATCTTTTATTTTAGATGCTGTTAAGTTTTTTATGATTTCTATAACAAAGAAGATAATGTGGCCATATTTAAGTTCACACATGGTGGTAATCGTTTAAACCTTGTTAATTATCTATCCTTGTTGATAATTGATAATCGATGGTTAATAATCAATTACCATTTCAAAGTATCAAATACTATTTTTTACATATCTTACTTTTAGTAATCGATTATATTCGGTTAGTAATCGATTTTAAATAGATTGTAATTGATTATGAAGACATGTCAACTTAATGCCGTCCAAAATGAAAGATGTATTTCAGGCATTTTAAAAGTATAAAGATGTTTTTTTATATGAATTTTTAGATAGAAACTTATTCTGATTTTATAATAGATGAATAAAAACAACAATTTGTTCTCACAAAATATTGATCAAAATTTAATAAGTTAACTAAACTAAATATAATATAACTAACCCGTGTTCTCACAATAAAACAAAGATAGGAATGTATTTATTACTAAACATCATTTTGTCTAAAAAAACAATAAACAATAAAGAAAGGAGGCTTTTTGACAATGGATTAATAATTACTAATTACTAATGATTATGAAACAAAATAGTGATAAAATAAATTAGAACAAATTAATGAAAATTAATTAACTAGAATTTTTTTTAAAATAATTATAAAACAAAAGAGTGATAAATAAATTGAAATAAAATAATTATTATTATGAGAAATTGAAAGAAACCAAAAAAGAATGGAAATATAAGTTCTAAATGTTCAATTAAATTGAAACCAAGAACCATAAATAGATGTCTAAAATTATTTAAATGAATACCTAAAAAAATGACAAAATAAATATAAACTTAAATTAAGTTAAAAATTTATTGAAATCAGAAAAATTAAATGCACGTAGACTTAACTTTGAAAATGTTAACCAAAAAGGGAATGTCATATATTAAGAGAAGTATCACCATGGTCAAGTACATATCATAGATTTAATAAACTTAAGAGTACTTCCTCACATGTCCAGTGTTTCACTTAAACCTTTTTAATGTTTAGGCTAAAAATTTCACTCATCGTCACTTCATGACAAAAGCCTTTATCATAAGTTTGAAATCATTCTAATTTCCCTCCATTAGAACACATACTTTAGTAGATTAATAAGACTTTTTTTTGGTTTTTAACAAGTCTAGGGATAAGGGTAGGATAGAGGGTACTGAGGCTAAGACATTTAGTGGAATGAAGAACGATTCATGACTTGTGTATTTTTTTCCGAGCTCAATATGATAGATTATGCACAAGTACATTCTTAGAAAAGAAAGATGTGTTATTAATGAACACACTTAAATAAGTCTTTTTTACTAAGACTTTTTTAATCAAATTATATCCAAAATTTTCATGCTCGATCCTTGCTTGTAAACTAGACTCTCTTTTTTTTACTTATGCATTGGTTACTAGCTCTTCAATTCCTAAGTCAAGTTTTTTATGTTTGTAATTCCTAAGTCAAGTTTTTTATGTTTGTTTTGGTTAATGGCTTATGTTGGGTGATAAAATCAAGAAAAGACTAAGGTTCAAATGGAATCAAAGGATATTTTCATGTAAGGTAGGCTCAGTTAGCTAAGTAGTTAAAACAATGAGGCCTAAATCATCTATACTATTGTATGTACTTAACTAGTGTTAAAGAGAAACCAATTAAGTTTTAAAAAGTACAATGTCATGAGTGGTTCACACAAGAAGGAGTTAGGCTCAAAACTTACCTGGATGGTTGTTCAACCTAAAATTGATGAAAGACCAATGTTAATGTAACAAGGGCATGACTTCAAAAATGAGCTAAACCATTCAAATTTTGAAATCTCTCCCTTAATCAAATTAGTCATCCTTTACCAAAACAATTCTCCGTCAATCTACAGTTAGTGCCATAGTTACAACAAAATATAAATGAAACCTCATGCACAAAATACAAATACTTTCCAATTTTGAAATAAACACTGTCCTCAGTGTGGAGATATTATGTTTGTTAAAAAAAAGAGAGTATGAAAGAGATAAAGAGAGAAAAGGGGTGGATTCTATGTTAGTCCAATGATGTGAAGAGAATAGAAGAGTATGAAAGAGATTAAGAGAAAAAGGGCGTGGATTCAATGATGGTCTATGTTGGTCCAATGAGGTATCACCCATGCGATTTTCAGTGAAATGCATTCTCACCCTCGTTTTCAAGACCCTCTCAGAAAGCTTGTCATCATTTGTCTCGATCGGGTCAAACGCGGGAATGGTCTGTCATGATGTCCACCGCGGACACCACATTGGTGGCAGTTTTCTGCCTTCAAAACTTGATTTTTCATTTCAAACTCCCAAAATCATGTTAAATCAATATGTGTTAACACATAAGTGACCACTTATAATTATAACTTTCTATAAAAATCTTACCAAGAAATTAATTAATTGTTTAATAGAATTTGATTTAAATTGTTTTTTATATTGAAGTAAAAATAGAAAATTTTATACGGATATGTTTGGTTTGAAAAATGTATACTTGTTAAGAAATTTACAAAGAAAATGTTTGGTTTTTCATTTCTTGAGAATTTTTTTTGTTTTGTTTTTTTTTAATTTTTCATTTAAACTCTTTTAGTTTTTTCAAACTAATTTCTGCATGAAAATATTAAAAAAATACAAATAAAAGATAAAATTAATGTTTGTTAATTAATATTGTTCATTTATAAAATATCTATAAGTGGCTCAACAACTTTTGTACAATAAATAGTGTGCTAATAAAGACAAATATTATCCCAAATGCTAAAAGAGAAGGACGTCCAAACAAAATAAAATAGAAGCAAATAAATAATCTCATTAAGAAAAAAGAAAAATGTTCAAGAAGATAAAAGTTAGGTATCATAGTTATGCCACATTCTGCAAGAACTGTGATACTATGCTTCAAGCCTCTTAAATTGTTAAAAGTGGATTCCATACTTTCCATCACTGAAACAAACTGCTAAGTGGATTCTATACTTTCCACCACTAACTGAAACAAACGGCTACGTAAAGTCATAATCGGTCTTCTAATTCAAAATTCAGAAAAAGTCATTACACAAGATAATAACAAATAAACCACTCATAAAAAAACCAAATCATGATGCTAAAATTTTGTTTACTAATCTCCTCGTTCAACCTCCTATCATTCTCACGTCGTCTTGAAGCTTATGTTCAGCCTCCTATCATTCTCACGCCCTCTTGAAACTTATAAATGATAAACTCATTTAAGGATACACATGTAGAAATTAATAGTGTAAATCTACTATTTCTAGAAAAATTATTAAATTGTTTAATATACATTGATCATGTATATGTTTAAAATACAAAAGTAACGTACAAAAATTAAATATGTATAATAAATAGTAACCTAAAATTGTACTAATACCTACAAATATTTTGCTAAACTCATGCTGAAACATCGCAAACAAATAAAATAGAAGCAAATAAATAAATAAAAAAACAACAAACTATAATAGTAAGTACAATAAAAATCATTCTTACCTACTATCAAAATCTATATGTATGTAGTGTTACATACCTAGCTAAAGAATGATTTTTCTTTTAGTTATTATTATAGTTTTTTTTCCTCTTATTTATTTATTTTCAGCATATATAAGTTTCATTCACCGTTATTTTCATTTGTTTTGATAATGTTTTAGAATTGAGGGTTTTGAACCTGTTACACAAGTGTTGGAGTTGGGAATTATTGTTCACTCTGTTATTATTAGAATTTCATTGGGAGCTTCAGATAATCCTGACACGATAAGACCACTAGTAGCTGCGTTGACTTTTCATCAATTCTTTGAAGGCATGGGACTTGGAAGCTGTATATCTCAGGTAATGTATCAAAATGAATCTGGTTGATTGATGCTTTGTGTGAAATGATTTGTGTCTGTGTTGGTATGCAGATTGATTTAATCTGAACAAAAGAATATATAAATGAGATCTTTGTGTGTGGGACCATGTGTGTTGTGTTGGTATGTAACAAGGATTTTTTATCTGTGTTCTGTTCTTTCTTCTAATATTATATCAGGGTTGCTTTCTAACTCACTTTTTTAATTAGATTAATTAATGGCTTATAAGGGTCACTCGTTATTTACATGTTCAATGTGTGATCATATCTGACTTTGTAAATGTTTAAGTGTGGCATAAAAAATTGAGTAATTTTTATAGGTAATTTTTATTCTTAAAGAGTGAAAAGAATATAAATTATATCTATTATTGTAGGCAAACTTCAAGAGAGTATCTGTCACAGTGATGGGATTGTTCTTTGCATTGACTATTCCAATCTGGGTTGGTATTGGCATAGGAATTTCAAGTGTTTATAATGAAAACAGTCCAACTGCTCTTATTGTGGAAGGAGTTTTTAATGCACCTTCAGCAGGGATTTTAATTTACATGGCTCTGGTTGATCTTCTTGCCAATGATTTCATGAGTCCAAGAATGCAACAAAGTAGCATACTCTGTTTTGGAGCCAATGTTTCTCTTTTGCTGGGAGCTGGTTTGATGTCTCTCATCGCTAAATGGACTTAAGAAATATTTAACATAGAACTAAGTGTTTTCAAGTACTCTCCTCTAAGTACATAATCAAATTTAGAAGATCTTTTTTTCAATTTTCTTTCTTTTCTAGTTAAAGAGATAGATGAATAAACTTTCCTCATTACAATCATGGAGGTAGTACTTGAGGAGATTAAAGACAAAAAAAAGTTAAGTGTTTTATTCTTCTACTTTTTTTCATTGGGGAAAGATCAGGAAAATCTTATTGATTCTAATTTTCTCCAACCCCATTGGATGTTATGTACAACAAATTATAATACATCATTTTGTGGCTTATATTTAACATTTTTGTGTACTTTATCTACTTTTATTTACATTGTGTATGACGTTTTTACATTGTATATAAAAACCTCCTACTATTAAGTTAACTAATGTCCCTCTAAGAGTTTGGACCTGTGATACACATGTAGAAATTAATAGTATAAATCTTACTATTAAGTTTCTTAATCAGAGCTAGAAAAATTATTAAATTGTCTAATATGCATTGATCATGTATATCTTTAAAATACAAAAGTGACGCACAAAAATTAAGTATGTACAATAAATAGTAACCTAAAATTGTACTAATACATACAAATATTTTGCTAAACTCATGCTGAAACATCGCAAACAAATAAAATAGAAGCAAATAAATAAATAAGAGAACAAAAAACTATAATAGTAATTACAAGAAAATCATTGTTAGCTACTATCAAAATTTATATGTATGTAGTGTTACGTACTGATTACATACCAAAAAAATCCGTATATAAAATCATCATAGATAATGTTACATACATATAGATAATGTTACATATAGATTCTGTACGTAACATTTGGCTGAAAATCGCATTGTAGAGTAGTTACAACCTCTTGTTCGAATCACCTTGGATCACTCGTAGAAGGGACTAGAATTAGGAATAAAAGAGACAAAGAGAGAAAGGACGTGGATCCAATGAGGGTCTGTGTTGGTCTAATGAGACGAAGAGAATAAAAGAGTATGAAAGAGATGAAGAGAGAAAGGACGTGAATTCAATGGGGTCTGTGTTGGTCCAAGGAGGCATCACCCATGCAATTTTCAACGAAATTATTCTCACCCTCGTTTTCAAGACACCTCTCAAAAAATTGGTCATCATTTCCCTCGATCGGGTCAAACGCAGCTGCCACCGTGGACATCACATTGGTAGTGGTATTTTGCATTCAAAACTTGATTTTTCATTTCAAACTCCTAAAACCATGTCAAATCAATACGTGTTAACTCATGACTCACCACTTATGATTATAACTTTCTATAAAATTCTTACATATAAAAGGAAATTAATTAATTGTTTAATATAGAATTTGGTTTAAATTGGTTTTCTCCACAAGGTTAATTATTTTTTCTTATATTGAAGTAAAAGTATAGAAAATTTTATATGGATATGTTTGGTTTGAAAAATATATACTTATTTAATTTAAATTTAAATTTAAATGTAATGATAAAATGTTAATTTGTATATAATTAGTAACTATTACAATTTCAATTTAAATGTAATAATAGAAATGTTAATTTGTATATAATTAGTAATTATTGTAATCTCTATTTAAATGTAATAATAGAAATGTTTATTTGTATATAATTAACAATTATTATAATTTCCATTTAAATATAATAATAGAAATGTTTATTTATATATAATTAGTAATTATTACAGTTTCTATTTAAATATAATAATAGAAATATTAATTTGTATATAATTAACCATTTAAAAACTCTAGTAATGTTAATTTAAATGGTAACAATGTAATAATAGAAATGTTAATTTAAATGGTAACAATTTGAATGAAAACTTTAATAATTACTAATAATTAACAAACATAGCTCACAAAACCAAAAATACTATTTGTTTTATTACAAGGACTAATAATCGATTATGTAGGGGTGTACAACTTCACTTCTGATTCATGTGTCAGGTGAAGTAATGCAGGGGGACATGAATTCTTCATTTGAAGTCATATGGACCCCACAGCTTGCCTAAATTCGTAATTTCAAAATTTTGTCTAGATTCATAATTTTTTTTTTCAAATTTGCCTATATACATATAAAAATAAAAGACAAATATGACGTTTCAAGTTCAGCAGAGATGAGAGTATATGTGGTGGGAGGAGGAAAAAAAAGTCTTATGTTCAATATGAACAAGAAGGAAGAGGAGGTGGAACACCTTGGCCATGATAGAGGTGGCCAGAGATGATGAGAAAGAAAAAAAAAGTAAAAATTTAAAAATAAATAAAAATATCCATATAAGAAAACGAACTAGTAACATGGCATTCTTTATTACGTAAATAAAAAGTAACACCTTTAATGATTAAGGATTAAACCCAAACATTAAATTGTGTTATAATTCAGAGACAAAAACATAATTAATTCTTTAACGCTTGTTTTTATTTTGATTATTTTTTTTGTTTTTTTTTTAATTTTAAGTTTTAGTAAGATCGAACAAAAAGCAAGAGTATAAAATTAATCATATTTGAATGTAAATTATGTTTCTTGCATCTTTTTGAATTTGTCAGTAAAAAAAATTTAATATAATTATTTTCAACAATGTTTTTGTAACGTATTTACATTTTTGCCTTTACTTAGACTTTTTAGTGTTGTATTCATTCAAAAGCAAATGTGTTTTTCTTCCTAATAATACAATTAGTGCTTACAAAACTTTTACTAGGATTTGTATGGTGGTATAATCATTGATTACATGTTTATTGTACTTATTTGAGTCGGTTACCAAGATAAACCATCGATTCTGATGCTACTGTTGGATCTACCGAGAAGGAGGTTTACTACAAACACCAATGAAATTGGAGTCCAATCATATAAGGGATTAACACCACTCTCTACCAAAAACTTTAAAGCAATGAATTAATGAGTCTTTCACCTGTTCTACTTTCTCATTTTTATCTAATGTGGAACTTGGACTCACACTTCCATTTCCAACCGTTCGTACATTTACTAAGACTTTTGTAATCCTATTTTTACCATATCTACTGAGATTGTTGGAAGTCCCACATCGACTAGAGATAAGGTCAATTTATAATATATAAGTGAGTACAAACCTCACCTTACAACCTGATTTTATGGGATTGAATTAGACTTAAAGTCTACATCTTGATATTGCATTATTTGCATGAAAAAGTTAGTGAATATATGTTGCCTCCTATATAATTTATTATTGTGCTTCATACAAAACAAGTAATTTTTATTTTTCTTGGATTTATATTGATTTTAGGCTAGGCTTTTGGTTCACTCGCCCTATTGCGGCAAATGCTTGTCAAAAAGCATTTGTAACAAATCGTGTAGGGGATTTTGGTTTATTATTGGGAATTTTAGGTCTTTATTGGATAACGAGTAGTTTGGAATTTCGACATTTGTTTCAAATTATAAATAATTTGATTTCTAAAAATGAAATGAATCTTTTTTTTGTTACTCTGTTTGCTCTCTTGCTATTTTCTGGCTCAGTTGCAAAATCTGCCCAATTTCCTCTTCATGTATGGCTACCCGATGCTATGGAGGGGCCTACTCCAATTTCTGCCCTTATACATGCTGCTACTATGGTAGCCGCTGGAATTTTTCTTGTGGCTCGTCTTTTTCCTCTTTTAGATAAATGTAGCTTATTGCTGCAATTTATATATGTTGGAATTCATATTCTTCCTGAGTTAGAAGTTGAAAGCTAAAAATCGAAGAGCGTGACAAAATGATAAAGATTCTAGGGAAAATGTTTTAGAAGAGCATGCCTTACCAATAGTGACATTTGAGAGCATTTATATATATTTTTTAAATGCTAGGTTTGACACTAAATTAGTTTATAATTACTCTATCTTTTTGTCTTTTAATAATATATCATTGTTCCAGGAGGTGGCTACTTTGAAACAAGATCTACGTAAAACAAAGACTGCTTTGGACACATATCCCATGAAAAGTTAAGATTAAGGTATTTGCAGAGGAAGCAACAAAGATGTCTTTGAAACTAACTGATACTAGAACAGATAAACTTCGTTGGCGAGACAAAGAACTAATAGAGAAATGTTGGCCATTACAACTTTTCAAATTGACCTTTGGTAATATATCAAACACTAGACTTGGAGATGTAAAAAAGATACTAAATGCAAGCCTTGATTTAATTAACTAAAATGTATATTTATATTATTTTGCTTTGACATGCTTTATCTATGATTTCTTGGTTCATATATGTATTGTTATAGACAATTTCAATCTTAGATAGTTTGGACTAAATTTGAATTTAATTTAGTTTCAATTATTTAAAAATGAAACAAGTAAAATATGATCTTCTCAAAATATCAAAAGGTGCTGAGTTGGAATCTCATTCTAACTAAGGATTCTTGTGGTTCCGGAGGATCCAGCTACAGGAGAACCGGGAACGGAGAGCTTCCCCCGTCCTCTTTTTTTTCGCCCGACTCTTTGCTCTTAAGAATACTGGTTTTTAAGAATGAGTGATTGCCCTTCTCCGACCCTTACTGTCCAACCTGAGAGCGGATAGCTAATGCGTTCCACTTTTTGAACAGGGTTCTATGGTCGGTCCGCGACCCCTGGATGCCGAAGGCGTCCTTGGGGTGATCTCGTAGTTCCTACGGGGTGGAGACGATGGGGTCGGTCCATGAATTCTTTTTCCTTTTGCCACATTTCGCTCAAAGGGTTGAAGGGAGATAGTGCATCAAGCTGTTTATTCAAACTTATTTATTCAAAATGATTCTTTAAGCTATATTTATAAACAATACAACAAAGTATCTGTATTATTCCAGTACACGAAGAAGTAAGTGAAAAATATAGTATAAGGATGAAATATAACAAATTATATATATTAAAAATTTCATGTGCGTTTAAGAAAAATATAAATACATTTCTAAAAAACATTAATACTCTTTTAAAACACATAACATATACCCATATAAAAAAATATTAATATAGTATTATCATATAAAAGAACAATACACATACTAATTTATTAAATGAAATATACAAAATAATTAAATTTTTCCAAAAAAGATGTAACTATGATTCTTATGTAACTTAAAATTAATTTTGTAACATCATGTTCTTAGGAAGTGGTTGAAGTTCCAATTTCGACTAGAGACCATATGGTTTTGATCGTCTTGACCAGACGACCATTGTGCAGTCAACGACTGTTCTAAGAATTTTGTAGTTCTCTATAGAGTTTTTTTTACTATTGTCCATTGTCCTCTACTGCGGTTCATCATCCTATCCCGTGAGGGGTAGTCTATTTCTAAGTGCTTTAACGAATAAAGGAGACCATTCTTTTGAAGAGTTAGATCTTCCACCCTTCACTGTCTATCATCGGCGCGCTGTCATTTTTGTCATTCGCTGTGAGGAGTAGTCTATTTCTATGTGATCCAATCTAGTCCCTGCAATCTATCGTTGTCAGCAACTACAGGCCATCATCCGTTACTGATGACAATCTAGTCCCTGCAATTTGTCATTGTCTGCCATTGTAGGCCTCCATAAATTATCAATGGCAATTTAGTCCCTGAAGTTTGTCGCTGTCTCCCACTACAAATCGTCGTTCACAATTGATGGTAACCTTCTTTGTCAAAGTCATCATAGTTGAAGTTTCGTGGTAGTCCACCACTGTCCAATATTATTCTCTAGAATTTTTGTTAGTTGTTCCTCAACCTCCGTTCCACTCTTTATCAACTGGATGTCAATATTGCAAGAAGAGATATGAAGCAACCTCCCAGATTTGTTGTTCAAGGAGAGTCTTCTGGTTTGATATTTCGTCTTCTATGTCATCTTCACAGATCATTAACAATTTACTGTCACTCGAGTACAAAAGTAGATATTTTCACTAAGTCTTTATTAACTATATCAGTACCAAGCTTTGTACATACGATTTGTACGCACTAACTTAAGGGAGAGTGTTAGATATATAATATTTATCTCATCTTTATTTTTTATTTTTAGTTAGTTTGCTATTATTCCTAATTAGTATTTTGGGTTTTGCCCTTATTTCTTCTATTATAAATACAATACCCATAGGATATATTCAACACATCCCATTTTTAGTAGCTTAAGCTTAGCCCTTATTTCTTCTATTATAAACACACAGACACACACAAACACACACAGACACACACACGCACACACAGACACAGACACACAAACACAGACATAGACACACACAAACACACACAGACACACAGACACACATACACAGACACAGACACAGACACAGACACACAAACACAGACATAGACACACACACAAACACACACACAGACACACACAGACACACACACAGACACACACACAGACACACACACACACAGACACAAACACACACAGACACACACAAACACAGACACACACAAACACACACACAGACACACACACACACACAGACACACACACACAGACACAGACACACACACACACACACACATAGACACACACACAGAAACTAATATGCAAAAGGAGCTTTTATAAAATATTTAAATTACATCAATTGTAAGCTAAGAATGTATAAATATATAACAAATTTTATATACATTCACACGAATAGACATTGGACTCAATTATCAAGATACATACCTTTGACATAAGGCTTCAACACTATACTAGCTATCAACACTTGTATTTTGTGTTTTTAAGGGAGCTTATACTTCTTCAATTGATCAAAATGGTATTCCTTTCTCGGTAAATTAGTTCTAAAATAGTTTTGAACATGAAAACTTGTACCACTTGTCCAAATTAAAAATCTCTTAAACCCATAAAACTAGGTCCAAAGTAACAAGATTCAAGGATCAAACATTCATACCCTAATTTCAACATATCATTCAAACCCAATTTCAACAAATCATATGTACCAACAGATCAATCATCCAGTCAATTCACCATACAATCATATAATCAGAAATTTAAAGTATTTATAGCTTAAAAATAATGCAATTAGCTTCCCTTAACTAAGAAAGAGATGAACTTGCACTAAGGAATCTCAAATCCCTTCCAGCTTCCAGGATGTCCTATATATACTTAGGAATAACACAAACATGATAATTAGAACCATTGATCAATAAAAACTCATATAAATGACTAAAAAGACACATGCAAGTGAAAAAATACTTACATGCAACAAAAAATTAAGAAAAAGGATTGAAACTCAACTTACACGAAGAAATTGATCGATCCAAATTGAAGAGCTCGACACAACGATCAATCATACGATCTCGATTATTTATTCAGACGAGTAGAGATAGAGAAAGAACCCTTATGGAGAAGTTAGAAAATTTTAGAAAAGTGGTTTCTAAAGAGACCATATCTTTTAAAAATATGAAAACCCTATAGACCATTTGCATGGGGTGGTGAAGGGAGGCCCCAATTGGTAGAAAAAAACTCACAACTCCTTGGTAATTTCCTACACTTGGAAGAAGAAGTAGAAAAAGAAAGAAATATAGTAATACTTTTATTCTTCATCATTGTACTAAATAGTAGAAAAAATAAAAATTATTTCTTCATCTTTAAAAAAAAGAAGTAACTAACTGTGACACATTCACTAAAAAATCTTTTTGTAAAGAATCACTTATTAAGAAAAATAAATAAGTTTAACACAAAGAGAACTAAGATATCAAGCTTACTCTAAAACATCTACTATTATACCTACAATGATTAGCAATAGCATTACTATCCTAATTGAAAAGATTTACCTATTTACATAACATATAGTATAATAAGCCATAAATTAGGAAAATTTTCACCTACACTCTTTTGAGAACATGCGAAAAATGATAATAGATCTCACTTTAAATAGTAAAGCATAAGATAATATTATAAAATTGAATTATTAGTAAAATGATGTGTAACTTATTTCTTTTAGAATTCCTTCAATTCATTAAATAATGAATAATAATAATAATAAAATTCTTTTTAGGGAAGAATTTGATCAATTCAATATTTATCTATTGGAACTATATCTATGATTAATTGTACATTTTTAAAATGTACATTTATTAAATGTACAATTTTAATAAAATATTTATATATCAATAATATTAGTTATACATATAAATTTTTAATATTAATTGTATAATTAATATATACATATATAACATTCTTAATTATTGTTAACATACAATTAGTATATCATTATATATATTTAATGTACATTAATATATAAATTATATACATTAATTTACAATTAATCATAACATATATCAAATTTTTAATTAATTGCTCCTATGTATATAAAATTATACCATTAATATATACATGTTATTTATACATATTTTTATAATAATTATACAATTAATAGACATATAATTCCTATATACTTTTTTAAAAACTATTTTTTATATTATATTCACACTAATTAAAAATTATAATAATAAAATTAAAATAATTATAACACGTAAAATAAATTATAATTATAATTTATTAATAAATTTATAATTATAATTTAAATATTTTAATTTAATAAAATAATATGAAAAACATATAAAGAAATATAAAAAAGATTGGTAAACAGGTCCAAAACTAGTATTTAATGAGAAGTATACTTTTCTCATCTAATGAACTCCTCCAATTTATGTGACGATAAAAAAAATATGATAAAATTTCTTAATTCTATTAAATATTTATAACTCTAATTATTATTATTATTATTATTATTATTATTTATTATTATTATTATTATATTATATAGGGATAGGGAAGAGAGTAAGGACGTATTTATTCTAAGAATAAGTAAAATGAATTAATTTAAACCTTAGATCTTATCTTATATTAAATCTTACTTAGTACTCTTATATAGAATAATTCTAATTAATTTCAACCTTAGATCTTATCTTATTATATTAAATGTTACTTAGTACTCTTATATAGAAAGAATAACCTCTCTTTCTTAAAGAAATTTATCTTAACCATAATTCTAATTCTCTTTCACTCTATATATATATATATATATATATATATATAGATAGATAGGATATTCAAAATTATTAATGATCTTTTTTTTCTTCTTTTCTTATCATCCATATATGATAATTATTTCTCTTTCTCGTCATCAAGAGTTGTCAGAATAATTATAATACTTTATAAAAATATAATAATAAGAATAAGAATAAGAATAAAAATAAAGAAAATTATTTTGATTAGTATTAAGAAGTGACCTAACTTAACTCCCACAAAACTGGCTTGGTGAGGTTTGCACCCCACTTATATATTATAATTTGGTCTTATCTCTAGTCAATGTAAGACTTTCAACACATCTCATTCACGCCGAAAGTGGTTTTTTAAGCCTAATTCAATTCCCACAAAATCGGTTTCTATGGTGAGGTTTGCACCACACTTGTATATTATAATTTGGCCTTATCTCTAGTCGATATGAGACTTCCAACACACTCCCTCACGTCGAGCTATAGACATCTCGAGCGTGAGAGTAAAATTAATGGGTGGTTCGATAGTGACCCGACAATGGGTGGAATATAATGCTCACATAAATCTAGTTAGAAAAGGCTCTAATCATGACTCTGATATCATATTAGAAAGTGATTTTAAGTCTAATTCAACCTCAAAAAACCGACTTGTAAGGTGAAGTTAGCATCTCACTTATATATTGACCTTATATTTAGTTGGACTTTCAACAATTAATATACATATTTTAGTTTTGGATGTGACTGTTTTTATACGTGAAATAATTAATATGCATTAGGATTTATTAATCTGAATTAATGAGTAGTATTGTTTTATATGAATATAATTTTTTTTTTCAAACTACGACTCTTAAAAATGTCACGGGGTAATATCTAATGAAATTAAACAAATATAATTATAAAAAAACTTCCCCTTTCACGATTCCTTCATTATTTTTCAATTAAAACTTCTATTTAAGATTTAATTGATAGAGTTGCAAAATTTTATTCAAATTTTAATTGTAGTTTAACACACTAAAAAATTAATTGAATCACAAGTAAAGATTTTATTCATTCAATTAATTTTAATATTAATCAAACTCAAATTTGGATTTAGACTTATTCAAATTTGAGAATGTAATTTAATTGCAAAATAATCTTAAATTACGTTTTAATGTTTAAATACAATTTTCGTTCATCTATGTAAAAGTATAATAGAAAGAAAAAAATACATTATAAGAATGATGATGACGAATGATAGATGAATTTTGAAAATTCAACATCATTGAAATGTGAAAGTTGATAATAATACCTAAAATTATCTTATTTGAATTGTGTTAATAATATCCATTTATACATAGGATAATAAAAAAGTCGATTAAAATCTTTATCAATAAAAGAAACAAGAGCTTAATTAAATAATGACAAACATTAAGAAAAACAAAAAAAAAAGTGAAAGTCAACTAAAAATTTAATAAATATATAACATTACAATTAATATAAAAAATACAAGAACGTTATAAATGTCAAAATGAGTTTTAATATCATATGTTGAAAATTATGTAACTTTTTATAAGTTATATATTTACTAAAAAATTATATATTTCTTTTATATAATATTAGACTTAAATTTATGTCAAGTATTATAAAATCAAACTTAACTTTACGTTGAATATTATAAAATTTGATGTAATTTACGTTGTTGAAATAATTTTCCTTGAAGGTTTTGTCGAATATAAATTTACGTTATTGACAATTGATAAAAATACCAAAGATAAAATATTTCTTATGTAGTTGTACTAATATTAAGTTACATGATAAAATTGTCTAAGAACTATAAATATGGTTAAAGAAATCAACCCTAAGAAAAAAAAAATTGACGTTGATATGTGGATATGCAAACAAAGTTGAAATTGGTTTGAATAATAGTTTATTTATGTAATACTAGTAGAAACACATGTAATATATACATGTATATGTTATTATTTTTATGGTAAAAAACGATAAAATTATCAGTATAATTCAAATAAATAAATAAATAAATATGTAATTTATAAATTTTATTATAAAAAATTATTGTTCTAATATTAAAATATTATTAAGTTTAAAAAAATCAAATCAAAATAAAAACGTTTAAGTTTAGAAAAAGTTACTTAAAAAAATAATAAATTAATTATTTTAGTCTAAAAAATTGATTATTTAAAAAGAAAAATTAAAAAAGTGTATATTAAAAAAAGGAAGAATTTGCTTTAAATAATTATATAAATATTCATTTGTTACGGGATTAAAACAATTTTATCAATCTCAATCCAAAATTGATGATAAAATTATGTCCAATATATTTAAAAAATTCACTTTGGGATAAATTTATTAATTAGACAGACTCATTAAAAACGCACCCAAAATCACTCTGATCGAACGTCAGGTGTCAAGCGAAGGAAATCTGGAAATCAGATAGTGGAAGACAGGTGTGGGCAGCGGAGTGGTCGTTCGTCCTTGACGGTGGTAGCAAAGCTTAGTTTTTCAAAACTCACGCTACCCTCTGCATGCAACCCTCTTCTTCCAAACTCTGATATTTCATTTTCTCCTCCATCTCTTTAAAAGCTCTTCATTCTCTCTACAAAATCTCACTCTTTCTCTTCTCCGATCACCACTCAGGCACCACTAAAGAGCTCTCAACGTCAAGAGCTTCCGTGTAAATCGATCAGTTTGTAATTCTGAGTTGGTGAGTGTCTTTCTCTTTAGTACATACGTTTAAGTCTTGCATGCAACTCTAGTTATGGTCGCCTGAGTAGATGGTAGTATTCTGAGTGTTTCTAGTTTTCTCCGTAGTTCATTATTCCTAGCAACGTGATCGTCGAACGTGAGTTATGTGGTAGAGGGAAGCTTTATTCTACTTCGTTTGAGCGTTCATCTACGTGTCGAGGTAAGGGAAGCTTATATAATTTAATTTTATGTTCGTTTTTACGTCTGTTGCTAATGAATGCATGTTTGTTGAGTGGCTGAATGTATATGAAGTATGATTGTTGATATGTTTTGACTATATGAAGTATGATTATTTACTATGATATGGATGTTTGAGTTTATGAAAATAGATGTTAAGAGATGAATTAATATAAAGAATTCTAGTATGAAATTTCCCTATGAAAGTGTACGTTCGTCACTGAACGGTCCTGGATCGTTCGGTTTTTCTAGTGAACTTGGTTAGAATTGGATTCTTTCATTTGGGAAGAATCCTAGTTGAGGACGAACGTCTTCGTTTTGTAATACTGTGCATGAGCGTTCGGCCAAGCGTAGTTGTTCCTTGGTATTCGGTTATAAACTTAAGTATATCTATATGTATTTGTATATTTTCGTTTGTTCTTAAACACTACTCAAAATGGTATCTTATTGTATTTATCAAGCCTTTCTTCTGTAAGTTTAGTAGTGCTCGGTCTTACACCAAGCGCTCGTACTAAGTAGTGGTCGGTCTTCTACCAAGCGCTCGTGCTGAGTAAGTGCTCGATCTTACACCAAGTACTCATTCTCTTTTCTGAAATATATATATATATATATATATATATATATATATATATATATATATATATATATATATATATATATATATATATATATATATATATATATATATATATATATATATATATATATAAGAACGTTCGTTCAAACTCAATAGGGTTCGCCCTTTTCTGTGCTGGGTCTTCGACTGATATTCTAATTGTTCTTGATGTTTAACTCATTCAAAAGCTAAGTATATTTATTGACCTTCGATTTATTCACCTGATTCAATTCTTTACCCTTACGTGAGGTTTTCACAGTGTTTGTCTTAAATTGGTTTCAGCCTAGAGTCTTAGTATTCGGCCTAGGCCTATTAACGTTCGGTCTAACTCGGGAGTTAGCTCATTCAATTGGCTCACCTAGTAAATAAACGTTTGATTCCTAATCGTTCTTGAGAACTATTATGTTAATAACTCCCTTTCTTAAAACCAATGATTCCATCTCTCAGTTTGATCCGTTTAGAACTGGAGACCTTTGGTCTTAGTCAAAGCATTTGGTCTGGTTTAGGGTTGATGTTTAACGTTCGGTATTTGGTATCCCTAGTGATCTTTGTATGAAGGGTTCAATTGAGATTATTAATAATGAAAGATGAATTGAATATGATATGGATGAAATGTTTTGGATTATAGACGAGCATTCCGGGGAGGAATAACTCATGAATGTATATTGGAAAGTGGTAAAGTATGAATGTGGGTATGCTAAGCTGGCGATTCATCCTGATGTTCCGTGATTACTCATCCTCACGTAGAGGAGGGTAAGTCATGCGTGAGAACGACAGGAGGTCCCAGTCCTTATGGTTAATTTGGACAGATAGGACTAACCTCGGGTGGCAGCTGTTGAGGGTATCCCAGTTACTACATCACTCGGGTGCACGAACGTCGTAGCTACACAGAATTCATATAGTCCGGACAGTCAATCTAGTATTAGGCTTTGCATGAACGAGTGATGAATTATCTTGTTTGGTTGATTGTGTGAAATATATGTTTATACATGGATTGAATTACATAAGCTTACCCTATGTTTCCTATCTTGTCTGTTTTGTACGTTCGATTGTCTTTCCGTTCCAATGATCATCCATGTGGATGTGAGCAGAAGGAGACGAGCTGCTGGAAGAAGAAAATTTAGTTGAGGTAGAAATTAAGACCGAATAGTAAAATCGTTCGGTCAGTATTATTAGTTTAGTTTTAAGATGATCGTTCGATCATCTTTTCCCTCTTATTTTGTAGGACCGTTCGGTATAGCCTTTGTAAACCGTTCGGTCGGGTTTGCTTATGTTGTTCGGTTTTAGTTTTCTTGTTTCTCTGTAAGGTCGTTCGGCCACAACCGTACGTTCTTTATTTTGTAAGACTGATTTATAATATTAATCGATATGATTATTCTATTATATAACTTTTACATTGTATTTTGGGATGTTACGTTAAATAATCATATATTTAGTAATAAAATTATTAATTTCCTTTATTTAAGTTAACAATTCATTAATTGAATAACTATAATTTAATTATTAATATTTATTAATTGAATAATCATAAGTTCATATTTAATACTTTAAATGAAACAACTTTATTAAATTTCTTATTTAATCATTATAGTTTTGATAATTATTTGGGAAGTTTGGAATTATTAAAAATAAAATCTACGAAAACTACAAAAAAGTTGGTCACATGATTATGCACGCAAAGTATACTGTAAAGAAAATTATTCTTTCACACGCTCTTTTATTTCTACACTCACTTTACACTGCATTTTTATACTAAAATATTATATTAATATAATAAAAGTGAAATATTATAATAAAGGTAATAATATTTTAACACATTTTTTTGATGAAACGTTACATTTTTTTATTGAATTTAAAAATATTAATATAACAAAAAATAAATAATGAATTAATAAAAAAATATCCCGTCATTCTTTTATTAAATTAAAAAATATTAATATAATAACAAATTAAGAATAAATCAATATATATATATATATAATATGTGTTAAAATATTATAAAAAAAATTGTTAAAATAGTTTTTCCTATAATAATTATGCTTCTATAAGCCTGTGAATTGGATGTAAAAGAAAAACAAAAGAAATGAAAGTTTGACATAAGTATCATAAAGTATATTTATTGGACACATCTTATAATAATTAAATATTAAATTAAGATATAAAATTTAAAAATAATAACAAAGCATAAATATTTACATTTGTTTGATATACGTTATAAAAATAATAACCATAAAATAATTAATTTGTATATTTTAAAAAATAATAATAAAAAGATAATAAATAAATGTAAAAAACTACGTTTATCACTTATCATTTCTGAAAATTAATATATATATATATATATATATATATATTAAATTATTGAATATAATATTATTAAAAAGTTCGTTAAATGAATATCAAATTATCATTTCTAAAAAAAAAAAGAGTGTGAAAGTATCAGCTTCCGCTATAAAATTCAGAGCCATTGGCACGCATTTTCCAGAAAGGTGTAAGCAAGATGGCATCAAAATCCTTCTCCAAACTCTCTCTGTTGCTTTTCTTCGCATCAGTTTCATTTTGCTATGCAACTTCTCGCTTCACTGATCACCCTGCATTCCCACCAAAATCATCAAAAGCAGAAAGACTCATAAGAAGCCTTAACCTATTCCCGAACGAACCCTTCAACAGTATTGAAGCTGACCACCTTCATAGTTTTGTCCCTGGTCAGATCGTCGAGAAGAACTTCTCCTTCCTTGGTCACTCTGGCCCTTCTATTGAAGACCTTGGTCACCATGCAGGTTACTATTCACTTCCTCATTCCAAAGCTGCAAGGTAAGTAATATATATAAATCTATCTCTATGCAACCTTCTCATAATAATATCATGATAACAAATCTTCCTTTTTGAGTGCCACGCAGGATGTTCTACTTTTTCTTTGAATCACGAAAGAACAAGAACGATCCTGTTGTGATATGGTTGACTGGAGGACCAGGATGTGGAAGTGAATTAGCTTTGTTATACGAAAATGGTCCTTTTCATATTACCAAGGACTTGTCTCTTACATGGAATGATTACGGCTGGGATCAGGTACCCTTATTCAATTTCCACGTGTCCTTTATGGAAACTCTTATAAACTTACACCAAACTTCTTTTCTTCTTTGTATCAACAACTTTTTCTTTTTCACATTTTGCAGGCATCAAATATTATATTCGTGGACCAACCAACTGGGACAGGTTTTAGTTACTCTTCTGATAAGAGTGACCTTCGTCACGATGAAACCGGCGTTAGCAATGATTTATATGACTTCTTGCAGGTAACAGTATTAAAGCTCCTTCCTTTCATTCCATTTCTCTGAATATAAGATATTATCAAATTGTGTATACTGAATTAATTTTACTATAATGTCAGGCGTTTTTCAAGGCTCATCCAGAGTTTGTTAAGAATGAGTTCTATATCACTGGAGAATCATACGCTGGACACTATATTCCTGCACTTGCATCACGGATTAACCAAAACAATAAAATGAAACAAGGAATCCATATAAACCTCAAGGTCGAGCAAGGATAATATTACTGATTACTTTGTCTTGGTTTTCAATTGCTTGTATTGACTAATTTGATATAACAGGGTATTGCTATTGGTAATGGATTAACAAATTCTCCAATTCAATACGAAATATACCCAGAATTTGCGTTACAGAACGGACTAATTACCAAGAATGAGTCAGATGATATCAGCAAGTTAATCCCAAACTGTGACAAAAAAGCTAAAGCCTGCGGTAGCGAGTTCTTTTCCATTTATCACTCATTTCACATCCTTTTTTACTGATGTATATTGTTTCACCGTGTGTTGTTTGTGTTTTAATTTTCAGAATCTCGTGGTGGGATAATTTGTGAGGATGCATTAGATGCTTGTGAAGCAATTTTCGATAGAATATTGTCTATTGTCGGTGATCTTAATGTAAGCTGTCCAGAAATAATAGTAACTGTTTGAGAAAAATGACGTAGTTGGGTTTGCTTGATGTATTAATTTTGGTGTATGAAAATTGCAGTACTATGACATTCGAAAGAAATGTGTGGGACCTTTATGCTATGACTTCAGCAATGTGGAGAAGTTGTTAAACTCAGAGAAAGTGAATAGTGCTTTAGGTGTGAGGAAGGAGTTGAAGTATGTTGCATGCAGTACAGCAGTGTATGACGCTATGCTGCAAGACACGATGAGAAATCTGGAAGTGTTTCTTCCTGGTCTTCTTGAGGATGGGATAAAGATGCTTGTGTATAATGGGGAAAAAGATCTGATATGCAATTGGCTTGGTGAGCCTACTTGATTCATCTGAAGAAAATTGGTTTTGTGTTGAAAAAGCTAATGAGCTGGTGATGATTTGATGTGGTTTTGATTTTGCAGGGAATTTAAGGTGGGTCAATGCCATGAACTGGTCGGGCCAAAAGGGATTTAGGGCATCTCCTACAGTGAAGTTTGTGGTTGATGGTGCAGAAGCAGGGACTCTAAACAGCTTCGGACCTCTCTCTTTCCTCAAGGTTTGTGTTCGTTTAAGTTCAGGCTCTCTTATTTATCATAAACAATACCAGACTTTTCAAAATATATTATTTGTTTACAATTTTATTTGATGCTACCAACAGGTGCATGATGCTGGACACCTGGTACCTATGGATCAACCAAAAGCTGCACTACAGATGTTGGAAAGGTGGATGGGAGGGAAACTGACGAAATAAATACTATATAATTAGTGTCCCTCGTTATTCATATACTCATCTCAAAACCAAAACCCGACATCATTTTACATGGATAGTGATCAATTTGTGTATACTTGATTTTCTCAATAAATTCAAGAGTGAAATTCTGTTCATGTAATAGTCACCTTTTGTTTTAGATTTAGACAATTATAATTTTACAAAAAAAATTTATATCCATTTAAAATCATTTTTCATTATTTTTCCCTTTCTGTTTTTCTTTATAAATTCAAAAATTCGATTTTATGAAGACCACTTTATTCTGATTTGTCAAATAATAATTATTATTGGTGTAAAATAATTTTTTCCATTAGTATTAAGTCTGACATTAAAAATATGCATAAAAAATATATATTATAAAGTTTTAGATAAGAGACTCGTATTTTATTATTATTGAATGTTTTCGGTAAATCTCGTAAATCAAGTTTATAAGAATATCTTTTCAAGCATAAAAGAAACCACATCCTATTGAATATTGAAAATTTCACATCAAAACATTAGAGACAGTATTATTTATATCATTAGATTTATTTAGAGTCATATGCACTAACTGCTTAATTTGAAAAATAACAAAAAAAATCACAATTAGATCTTAAAATTTAGGTTTAATATCCAATTTTGGCCCTAGTTTCGTTGATAAATCTCAATTTAGTCCTTCGTTTTAAAAGTGTTTGAAATAAATTCTTATTTCTAAAATTTTGAGTCAAATTAGTCATTTCCGTTAAATATAAATGAACGACGTTAAGGATTTGATGATTTAGCAAACATATTATTTTATAAATATATTTCTCTCCTTTCTCTTAATACAAATTCCTAGGTGCATTGAATAGTGTGCCACTCTAGATCATTTATACTTGCCATACTATTTCTAATTTCACTTTCCAATAACTCATTTCTCCAATAACTTTTACTTTTATTAAATATTTATCGTTCATAAATTTAAATAATTTTATCTTTTTGTAAATATATATTATTTTAATTAATAATAAAAAAGATAATGAATGTTATTAAAATAAGATAAAAAAGAAGAATTTGTTTATTATTCATGTTCTTGATTTTAAATTGTTCTTTCTCTTTTCTAATATATTTGTTACTTTTTTTCCTATTACCCTTATAATAACTTTATTTATTTAATTTAGACATGTATTTAAAGTATTAGAAGAAGAAAAATGTGTAAGAGAAAAAATTATACTATTTTATTAGAGTGGTTTTTTATTATATTTATAAAAACAACTTTTAATTACACATAAAATAAGTTGGTAAAATATTACTTAATAATAAAGTCATAAAAAAAAGTAATACTAATGATTATAAATAAAATTGATTTTAATTATTTAAGTCTTCATTAAATACATCTCGTAATGTAAATTTAATTTTTTAAATATGAAATTAAATGATGAATACTAACTTCAACTTATATTTATTTTAAAAAATTATTTTTTCTTTCAAAACATTTAATAGCATTAAATTAACTTAACTCAAATGTCTCCTAAATATTATTTCATTTAATATATATTTGTATGGTCCCATGGATTCGTAAAAGAAGAAAAAACAGTGCACGAATGATTATTTGATATTCAGATCTTAGTATTTGTTAGTCAAACTTAGTCAGTCACATTAATTTTTGATACAAAATAATTACAAGAGTATGCAAAAAAGATAGAAGAAAAGTAGAAGAGAGTATTTAAAGTAGAATAAAAGTAGAAGAGAAAAAAAAAACTGACAAAAACCTGCATTGTACATAAAAATAGAAGAAAAGTATAAGAGAGAGAAAAATAGTTAACGCCGTTTGTACGGATTTAACAGGAGGGATTTCATTGATGCAAATTTTATTAAGTGGGGACATAATTGACGCACTTTTTAAAGGATGGACTAATTTGACATTTTCGAGCAAAACTTGGGACAAAATAGGGTATTAAACCTAAAATTTAATATATTTCTCATTCTCCAAATAACTATGGTAATGACAGTCATTTTAATCACAAAAGACTACAAGAAGACTTCACAAACTGAACGAAAAAATCCAAAGAAAAAAATTATAAATCCTGAAAAAATTTCTCATTCCAAATCGTATAACAATAAAACAATAAAAGAACAAAAAAGATTCAACATTATTACCACACAAAGAACACTTAAAACATAAAATAACTCATTTTTTAACATAATTCAATAGGTAAACGACCATACAACAACTTTCAAATAACCAAAGTTTTAACTGGTTGCACCTCATCCAATCAAATCATGTTTTCCCACATTTCATACCACAAGAGTAAAATCTTTTTTGTAACTTTTTGATAAAGCACATTAGTATCATCTAGAATCTAATTAGATACATCTTCATCCTCATTAACCATTAAAAAAGAAAAATAACATAAACAAACAATAAAATAAGAAAAATTTCAATAAGTACCCGTCTAGGTCGAACTAATAAGAGAGTATAACTTTACTGTGTCAAAATAAGGAATTCTAACTATTTTATATATACAAAGGTCAGAACTCCAACAATTATTGCAAAGATTAATATAATCACCACTTACCTAATATCCAAAAGGTATTTTCAAGAACAACACCACATGCATTCTTAATATTATGTCAAATTGAGGACAATTTAAATAATATATATTTAAAAAATGAATATTTCGTTATATTTTTATATTTTACTATAAACTTTTAATATGTATTATTGTATTGTTAAAATAGATTGTAAATCAAATGTATTTTTGTTTTATACAATCAAAGTATATTTTTTGATAAATCTATAACCAAAAGTGAAATTAACAGTATTGTCACACTGAATAATGCAACCTCATTTTTAAATTTCAATAATGTGAAAGGGACTTGTATATATCCATTTGTATAAAGTATTTATCATAATATGAACTAATGAGATAACATAAACTAAAATTACTTGGAACACATTAACGAATTGTTTAAGAATTTATTTATATTTTCTGAACTAATTTCGACAACTTAGTCATATTTAAGTTATATTTATATTTACAAAGACAAAAAGACGCATACAAAGGAATTTTTATAAAAAAAAAAGTGATATCTCATAAATATACTCATTCTTGCTTTCACACGTAAAAACTTTGTATACTCTTACTAACTTAAACTGACATAAAATCTTCTATTTAAGAACCTCATTTCATTATGTGAATGACTTAGAGTTCATTTATAACTCAGGCATAGAGGAGCAACCTTATATAACAACTAACGTAAAATCATTCTATCTTTTGATAAGAATAAACATAATTTTATAAAGTATTTTACAAATGTCATGTGTAACATTTAATGAAATTATACAAATATATTTATGTAAAAAAAAAAAATCCCTTTTCACGAGTCCTGTATTATTTTTCAATTAAATTTTTTATTTAAGATTTAATTGATAGAGTTAAAAGTAATTTAAGAAAATACTATAAAAATTAATTAAATCATAAGTAAAGATTTTATTCATTCATTTAATTTTAATATTAATTAAACTCAAATTTGGATTTAGACTTATTCAAATTTGAGCAAGTAATTTATTTGAAAAATAATCCTAAATTGCGTTTTTGGCTTAATGTAACATGCTTTCATCCTTGTGAAAGTATATTAAAAAAAATACATTATAAGAATGTGTTAATAATACTCTTTCGTACATATAACAATACAAAATATCAGTTTATAGTAATGAAAAAAATGAGAGCTTAAATAATGACAAAAATTAATAATAAACTTAAAATAAAAATGGAAGCCAACTAAGAATTGAATCAATATATAACACTGCAATTAATACTGGAAGAAAACTTCCATATACTATTTATCACACTTTAATTACTTTAATTAATATAAAAAAAAGATAGTAACCGATAGCAATGCGAAAATGGTTTCCAATGAGTTAACATAACTTATCATATATTTGAAAATGATTTGAAAAAAAACTATAATTTTTTTTATAATTTTTTAAATATAGGTTTGGAGATTAAGTTTACTTGTAATTCACTATCAATAATCTTTTTTATAATGTTTTAATATTTTTTTTATTTAAATAAGTTACATATTTATGTATATATTTACTATTTTTAATTATATAGATTGATGCTTTTGTTGATGCTTTTGAATTAAATTAATGCAAGAAAAGAACAAAAATCTTGTTCCAACACGCAAGTCTGTCACATCTTATTCCCATTTTCATGTCTTAAAATGAAAGACTAAGTTTTGATACAACCAATATAGTCCAAATGCACGTAAAATACATTACCTTCATTGAAAGTCAGTGTCATATTACAACACAAATTCCTTGAAACATAACATCATCTAACAACTAACAATAAAAACACTGCCATCTTTCAACAAAACAACAACATCAAAACACATCATTTTACAGATATAGCTAGTGATGACAACCCCTTTAGAAACTTTCCATCCAAAAAAGTATCAACTTAATACTAAGACTAAGAAAGAAAAGTTGAATAAAGACTTTTAAACAAAATGATCTTTTCTTTCTAAGTCTTATAATGTTCTCTTTAACTAAAATACATTTACTTTGTTTTGTAGGATAATAATAAAGCTTGGAAACCATAAGCCAATCAGCCAAAGAAGCAAAGGAGGCAAAGAAAGGAAGCCAGCCAACACCCGCTGCCACTCACCAGTGTTCCAACTTTTAAAGCACGTTTTTAATGTTTTTCTTGTATGGAACGTGCAACTCAAGCTTGGTAGCATTTCCAGCACATTTATCTTGTCATTTTCGTAGCTTACTAGGCACTTCAGAGTCATTTCTTCCTCTATAAAAGAGAGACTCTCCTCTTTGTAAATGAAACTTGAATGTCCTAAAGAATTGCTGCTGAAATTAGCCTAGCATCTTTGCTTCGAGTTCATTGCTTCGTGCCACTTTAACACCATCCTTCTCTAGCTTCCTTCCCTCTTGGAAGGCCTCCTGAGCTGGAGAAACTCCACGCACACTTCCATACTTCACAAAACCATTTCACCGAACACCTTGAGTGCACTAGATCATCCATCAACTTCTCCCAATTCGCTGCATCATTCTGAGTCGAGGAGAGTTCTGCTGTGACCGGTGGAGCTGCTTCCATCAGCTAGTGTCTCTGATATTACTCCTTCATAGGAAGGAACTCAAAAAATTGGCTTGGGTCAAGTTATTGCAATTCATTGCTGAAGCTAATATCTCTGTCTCTTTATGCCTCATGTCACTGCTAACATCACCACCACTCCTTAATGAGAAAAACTGAAGGGTTTGAGACTCCACACAATTATCATCTTCACTAGTACTACTACTACTACTTAAGTATATAATACTGTTTTCCCTCTAGGGTGAAATGAAAAAGCTGAGATCATGTGTCTTTATGAGGCTACGGTCCATTTTTGTTGTTGTTATTGTAGTTGTTGTAGTAACCATACTAATAGCTGAAGAGGCGTTAGAAGAGTTGTTTATGCTAAGAAATGTAATGTTTTTTTTAATAGAAACCCCACTTAAAAAAATACTCAAATTTAAAAATGATTTAAAACTTAATTAATTATAAAATAATCATAAACACGTATAGCAGTCTTCCATTAAATATACAGTTTTGTCGCCATGTAAAGTAGTGAAACAACTACGAAAATTTGCATTCGGAAATACTAAACGCCGAAAAGCGCTTTAATCACTTTGCACTATTAGAGTAAACAAAAACAGAACATTTTTCAGTTCATATAAAAGCTGTAAGACATGTTATTTTTCATAATACGAAATACAAGAGGTTATTTCAGTACCTTGTGTTCTTGTGCTCTTTCTGTTTTCTCTCTGTACTCCGATCATCATCTTCTTCACTGACTTGAGTGTGTGAGGGTTACAAACCCTAGCAGAGCTTCTCGATTTCTCTCCGCCTTCTCCCTAGAAGCTCAGACGTGTGAATTGTGTTTCTCTCTCTTGCCAGCACACGTTTTTATATTATAACATTTAAACGTTCTGTGTTTTGACCCTTATGCCCGCACGTCTAATATGGTATCAAAAGCATAGGTTGTGTGATTCCTGGTGAGTACAGTGAGTGTGTGATTGGTGACTGGAATTGTGTGTATCCAACAGAGGAGAAAGAAGGGTTCTTTGGGTGTGTAAAAATCAAAGAAACTTCAAGATTATAGCAAGAAAGGGATGGCAGGCATTCGAGGTATACAGGGGCCGTTGCCAGTATTTGATGGGAAGCAGTTTGATGACTGGAGCATCAAGATGCAAGCCATCTTTGGCTTCCAGGATGTTTCAGAGGTTATAGAAGATGGGCTACCTGAATTGAGTGCAAGAGCCACTAAAGAGGAGAAAAGAAGTTACAAGATGCAGGTAAAACTGGACAAAAAAGCCAGATGTTTGTTGTATCAATGTGTCAGCCCAAAGATCTTCAACAAGATCTCCAAGGCTGCTAGTGCAAAAGAGGTGTGGGATATTCTGGTGAAGACATATGGTGATGGTGACAAAAACAAGAAGATAAAACTGCAGGCACTGAGGAGACAGTTTGAGATTCTGATCATGGATGACGGTGAAACCGTGGCAGAATACTTTGACAAAGTGCAAGAGTTGGTGAACAAAATGAGGGCATGCAAGGATGCAATTTCAGATGAGTACATAGTGGATAAGATTCTGAGAACCCTAACACCCATATTTGACCATGTAGTGGTAGCGATTGAAGAATCCCGTAATCTGGAGACTATGGAGATTGAGGAGTTGTTGCACTCATTAGAAGCTCATGAGTATTGCATCAATGAGTGCAAGCAGTGTCAAGAACAGGCCCTACAAGCCAGATCTCAGTTTAAAGGGAAAAAGGGGTTCAAGAAATGGAGTAAAGGCAGCAAGAAAGGTAAAGAATCACGGGAACAGCAAGGGAAAGATTCCAGTGAATCTGTGAAAGGAAAAAATCAGAAATCTGGAGGAGAATGAAAGTTTGACAAGAAGAAGGTGAAATATTATAATTGCCAAAAGTTAGGTCATTATGCTAAAGAATGCTGGAAAGGAGAAGGGGCTAAAAACAAACCCAAGAAGAGGGCTAATTTGGCCTGGCCCAGGAGGAAGAATCAGATTTTGAGGCTGTGATGTTGATGGCTAGTACTGGAGAAGAACAGCTAGAAAACACAGTGTGGTATCTGGATTCTTGATGTTCCACCCAAATGACAAAGAGGAATGACTGGTTTGTGAGGATGTAGGGAGCTGTACAGGGGAAGATCCGGTTTGCAGATGACAGGAGTTTGACTGCAGAAGGATCTGGGAGAGTTGTCTTGAGAGATGCAGAGGGCAAATAAGTGATAATTGAAGAGGTACTGTATGTACCAGGACTGAAAATGAATATACTGAGCTTGGGACAACTGCTACATAAGGGATATGTGATGAAAATGGAGAACAATTGTCTCAGCATTTTCAATCAACACAAGAAGATAATTGTGCAGGCTCAGTTGTCACACAATAGGACCTTTAGGGTGGTGATGAGTGCAGTAAAACATTGATGTTTTACTGCAACAGAAAATAAGGAGGAATGGTTGTGGCATCTCAGATTTGGATACCTAAATTTCAAGGATTTATCCCTGTTAAGCCAGAAAAATATGGTGAGTGGCTTACCTAAGGTGGAAATTCCAGAAACAGTGTGCAAGGAGTGTGTCCAATGCAAGCAGACCAGGGGCAGTTTCCAGAAGAATTTACCCCATAAGTCAGTAGAAAAATTAGGGGTGTTGTATTCAGATGTGTGTGGTCCTATACAAGTAGAAACACCTGGGGGCAACAGGTATTTCTTACTGTTTATTGATGACTGGACCAGAAAATGCTGGGTCTACTTGATTAGGAGAAATGGGGAGGTGTTGCCGACATTTCAGAAGTTTAAATGTCTTGTTGAGAGACAATGTGGGAAGAAGGTGAAGGTGTTGTGGACAGATGGAGGAGGAGAGTATACCTCCACTAAGTTTAAAGAGTTTTGTGAAAAGGAAGGGATAGTGCATGAAGTTACCCCTCCCTATACACCACAGCACAATGGGGCAGTAGAGAGAAACAACAGAACCATATTAAATATGGTTAGATGTATGTTGAAGAGTAAAGGGCTGCCTAATTTCCTATGGGGTGAGGCTGTGTTGACAGCCACCTATATTTTGAATCTGTCTTCAACCAAGAGACTGAATGGATTGACACTTGAAGAAGCATGGACTGGAGTGAAACCAAATGTTAAGCATCTGAAGATTTTTGGCTTTATATGCTATAAGCATGTACCTGACCAGTTGAGAAAGAAACTAGATGACAAGAAAGTGTCACTGATTTTGATAGGTTACAATGTCACTGGAGGTTACAAGCTGTATGACCCTATAGCAGGAACAACTTGTATCAACAAAGATGTTGTAGTGGATGAGGCTGGAGTATGGCAGTGGGAGCAGGGACCATCAACTATTAATCTGGAAGATGCTACTACTGCAGAGGAGACAGAAAAGGATAGAAGAGATGATGACAATAGAAGGTCATCAAGAGTTACACAACTGCCAGCACATCTAAGAGACTATGATTTGTCCTATGAAGTTACACTCACATCAGAAGGCAACTTTATGCATTATGCCTTAATAGCAGAGGCTGAACCGGTTGTATGTGGATGACTTATTAGTCACTGGGAGTTGTGAGGAGCTGATTTCAGGTTTCAAAGCTGAAATGCAGAGGGAATTTGAAATGAGTGACCTTGGGAGACTCATCTATTTTCTTGGAATAGAGTTTACTGAAACTGAGTCTGGAATAGTAATGCATCAGTCCATGTATGTCCTAGACCTGCTAAAGAAGTTTGAGATGGTTGATTGTAATGCTGCAAACACCCCAGCAGAAGTAGGACTGAGGCTTGAGAAGGAGCCAGAGGAGGAAGTTGTTGATCTAACAACTTACAGAAGGATGGTGGGGAGTTTGAGATATCTCTGTAACACCAGACCTGACTTAAGTTACAGTGTTTGAGTTATAAGTAGGTACATGGAGTGTCCTAGAGTATCACATTTGAATGCAGTCAAAAGGATAATGAGGTACTTGCAGGGTACACACTCCTATGTAATTCTGCTGGGAAGAGGAGAGGTTGGAGAAGAAGTGCAAATCACTTCTTACTCAGATGCAGATTGATGTGGTGATAAGGCAGACAAAAGGAGCATTGTTGGGTATATTTTCTTCATAAGGGGATCTCCTATTTTCTGGAGTTCTAGAAAGGAACCAGTGGTTGCATTATCATCATGCGAGGCAGAATACATAGCTGCCTGTGAAGCTACTTGTCAAGCAACTTGGCTGAGATTCTTGTTAGAAGGGTTGATAGTTGAGTTAGCTGGGAGAGTTAGGCTACTTGTTGACAACAAGTCAGCCATAGATCTTTCTAAGCACCCTACATCTCATGGTAGGAGCAAACACATTGAGACCAGGTTCCACTATATCAGGGAACAAGACAGCAGCGGGAGACTGGAGGTGGTACACTGCAGATCCGAAGACCAACTAGCAGATATACTCACCAAAGCCCTTAAAGGTGAATGCTTTCTGTCACTCATAAAACAAATTGGCATGGTGCGAGCTGAGATCAGTGAATATCGCACTAGGAGGAGGGCGAAAACCTAGGGTTTTCACCGGAGAGAAGGAGATCGGCCTAGAAGGAGTTTTCTCCGATTTTAATCGGTGAAAAGTGCTTGTTTGCTCAAAAGGAGGTGTATTTACCGATTTTAATCGGTTGAAAAAGCTCAGAATCAAAGGAAAAGTAGTGTTCGCCGATTCAATCGGTGAAAAGAGAGGTTTTCTTCAGAAAATCTTGGTTTTCGTTCGATTAAAGTTTTTGTTTAGGAGAAGTGTTAGAATAAACAAAAACAGAACATTTTTCAGTTCATATAAAAGCTATAAGACATGTTATTTTTCATAATACGGAATATAAGAGGTTATTTCAGTACCTTGTGTTTTTATGCTCTTTCTGTTTTCTCTCAGTACTCTGATCATCCTCTTCTTCATTGACTTGAGTGTGTGAGGGTTACAAACCCTAACAGAGCTTCTCAGTTTCTCTCCGTCTTCTTTCTAGAAGCTGAGACGTGTGAATTGTGTTTCTCTCTCTTGCCAGCACACGTTTTCATATTATAACATTTAAACGTTGTGTGTTTTGGCCTTATGCCCTCACGTCTAATATGCACAACCTCTGCTATAAATTCATAACCATATCGTCAGTCTTTGAATAATCGCGAAGAACATGGCTATGGAAGTGGCATCAACACCAGAACTTTCCATAGTCTGTCTCTCTGTTGTGTTGTTTTTCCTCTCGCTTTCTTCTTCTTATGCAATCTCTCATGGCCTCAACCATGACCCTGCCACCTCACCACACTTATACTCACATGCACAAAAACTCATACGAAGCCTTAACATATTCCCAGAGGAATCAATTAACATCATAGAGGATGACCATGCTGGTTTTGTCCCTGGTCAGATCGTGGAGAAGAACTTCTCGTTCCTTGGTCATTCTGGCCCTTCTGTTGAAGAACTTGGTCACCATGCAGGCTACTATTCACTTCCTCGTTCCAAAGCTGCAAGGTATAATATATATAAATCTACCTATATGCAACCTTCTCATAATAATATCATGATAATAAATCTTCCTTTTTGAGTGGCACGCAGGATGTTCTACTTTTTCTTTGAATCACGAAAGAACAAGAACGATCCTGTTGTGATATGGTTGACTGGAGGACCAGGATGTGCAAGTGAATTAGCTTTGTTCTACGAAAATGGTCCTTTTCATATTACCAAAATATTATCTCTTACATGGAATGATTACGGCTGGGATCAGGTCCCCTTATTCAATTTCCATGTTTCCTTAATGGAAACTCTTATAAACTTACACGAAACTTCTTGTCTTCTTTGTATCAACAACTTTTTCTTTTTCTCATTTTGCAGGCATCAAATATTATATTCGTGGACCAACCAACAGGGACAGGTTTTAGTTACTCTTCTGATAAGAGTGACCTTCGTCACGATGAAACCGGCGTTAGCAATGATTTATATGACTTCTTGCAGGTAACAGTGATAAAGTTCCTTCCTTTCAGTCCATTTCTCTGAATATAAGATATTATCAAGTTGTGTATACTGAATTAATTTTAATATAATGTCAGGCGTTTTTCAAGGCTCATCCAGAGTTTGTTAAGAATGAGTTCTATATCACTGGAGAATCATACGCTGGACACTATATTCCTGCACTTGCATCACGGATTAACCAAAACAATAAAATAAAACAAGGAATCCATATAAATCTCAAGGTCGAGCAAGGATAATATTACTGATTACTTTGTCTTGGTTTTGCAATTGCTTGTATTGACTAATTTGATATAACAGGGTTTTGCTATTGGTAATGGGTTAACAAATTCTGCTATTCAATACGAATTATACCCATAATTTGCGTTACAGAACGGACTAATTACCAAAAATGAGTCAGATGATATCATCAAGTTAATCCCAAACTGTGACAAACAAGCTAAAGCCTGCGGTAGCGAGTTCTTTTCCGTGTATCACTCATTTCACATCCTTTTTTACTAATGTATATTGTTTCACCGTGTGTTGTTTGCGTTTTAATTTTCAGAATCTCGTGGTGGGAGGGTTTGTGAGGATGCATTAGATGCTTGTGAAGCAATTTTCGATAGAATATTGTCTATTGTCGGTGATCTTAATGTAAGCTGTCCAGAAATAATAGTAACTGTTTGAGAAAAATGACGTAGGTAGTTGGGTTTGCTTGATGTATTATTAATTGTGGTGTATGAAAATTGCAGTACTATGACATTCGAATGAAATGTGTGGGACTTTCGTGCTATGACTTCAGCGACGTGGTGGAGTTGTTAAACGAGGAGAAAGTGAAGAGTGCTTTAGGTGTGAGGAAGGAGTTGAAGTATGCTGCATGCAGTGGAGCAGTGTATGATGCTATGCATCAAGACACGATGAAAAATCTTGAAGTGTTGCTTCCTGGTCTTCTTGAGGATGGGATAAAGATGCTGGTGTATGCTGGGGAAAAAGCTAATGTGCTGGTGATGATTTGATGTGGTTTTGATTTTGCAGGGAATTTAAGGTGGGTCAATGCCATGAACTGGTCAGGCCTAAAGGCATTTAGGGCATCTCCTACACTGGAATTTGTGGTTGATGGTGCTGAAGCAGGGACTCTAAACAGCTACGGACCTCTCTCTTTCCTCAAGGTTTGTGTTCATTTAAGTTCAGGCTTTCTTAGTATGAGAGTCCTTAGAATTCTCTTATTAATTAGAGATAAAAGTTAATACAATATATAAATCTCATCAGCTGTTTAACATCATCGTTATTACCGGAAATTCAAAATATTAAGTTATATAATCACTGACACTCGCTCTCTTATTTGTCATAAACAATACCAGACTTTTCAAAATGTATTATTTGTTTACAATTTTATTTGATGGTACCAACAGGTGCATGAGGCTGGACACCTGGTACCTATGGATCAACCAAAAGCTGCACTGCAGATGTTGGAAAGGTGGATGGGAGGGAAACTGATGAACTCAACACTAGATAATTAGTGTCCCTCGTTATTCATATATTCATCTCAAAACCAAAAACCAACATCATTTTACGTGGATAGTGATCTAATTATTTGTGTATACTTTCTCAATAAATTCAGGAGTGAAATTCTGTTCATGTAATAGTCGCCATTTTTTTTAGATTTAGACAATTATAATTTTACAAAAAAAAAATTATATCCATTGAAAATCATTTTTCACTTTCTGTTTTTATTTATAAATACAAAAATTCTCTTTTATAAAGACCACTTTATTCTGAATTGTCAAATAATAATTATTATTGGTGTAAAATAATTTTTTCCACTAGTATTAAGTCTTAAAAATATTAATTTAAAGTTTTAGATACAAGACTCATTTTATTATTATTGAATGTTTTCGGTGACTCATAAATCAAGTTTATAAGAATATCCTTTTTAAGCACATTTGTAAAATACTTTATAAAATTATGTTTATTCTTATCAAAAGATAGAATGATTTTAAGTAAGTTGTTATATAAGGTTGCTCCTTTATGCCTGAGTTATGAATGAACTCTAAGTCATTCACATAATGAAGTGAGGTTCTTCAATAGAATATTTTGTCAGTTAAATTAGTAAGAATAAATTAACTTATATAGAAAACTTCGTTTAAGTTAGTAAGAGTACACAAAATGAGTATATTTCTGAGATATCACTCTTTTTTTTTTTTATAAAAATTCCTTTGGTGGGTATTTTTGTCTTTGTAAATATAAATATAACTAAGTTGTCGAAATTAGTTCAGAAAATATAAATAACTTGTTAAACAATTAGTTAAATTTATGAGGACCATTTTTGTATTAGAGCATGTTTGGAGGGAGTTTTACCAAAGACTTTGATTAGAGACTAATTCTTCTTTAATGTGTCAGATTTTTTGGATTTTCTTTAGAGTTTGAGATAGTTGATATCAATGGTTGAATTTTTGTAAGCATATATAATTCAAAGTTTCTCCTATTTTTTTGTGAAAAAAATTATTGTGATGATAAGTTAGTTAATCTAACTTTGATTTATAGATAACAATATAAATGGTATAATGTTTTTACTTCCATGTAGTTATTTATTTATTTTTTTCATAATAATTATAGTTTATTTATGTTTTGTGAAGTGAAGTATAACTTTAATCTTAAATTTGGTATAATTTTTCCGTGTTTCGTATTCTTTTATTTTGTATTTTTGTGTAATAATGAATGATTGATAAATTTTAGATGTCTGCATGTATTAAAATTGATTGTAATGTCTAATATGATTTTATTTAAAAATATATAATATTAAAATGTGAAGTATTTTCTAAATATGTCAAATGTATATATTTTTTACTTGATTAAGATATTGAAAAGTCAAATTATACTGATATTTGAACTTTTGAGTTTCGCGATCTTCATTAGGTTAACTGTTTCTACACGTTTAATATTTTTCGATTTTAGTTACACAAAATAAATGTTACTTTGTAGAATGAACTAAACATACAACATAAAAAAACATGACCAGTAAATAAACTTATCCAAGTGAAAAGAAATATTTATTCTATAGTATAAAACTATGTATTACTTATAAATTATTTATATATACATACATTCTACTTTTATTAGTAGACCAGTTATTAAAAACTTCCTATTTCAATTAATAAATTTATACGACATAATATAAATATTTTGACTAACAAATAAATATATCTAATTTAATAAATAAATTTAAAAATTTAAAAATTTCTTGTAATTAAATTTTTTTAAATATCTTTATATATGTGTGTGTATTATTTTCACAATATATAAACATATATTTGAGAAATTAAAAGTGCCTAATGACTTTTTGATGTTGATATAGTTGTAAAGAGGAAAGAAAAACTGAATAAAAAAACACTTTAGGAACAAAACAAAGAATTGTATATCAAATTGTTATAGAAATATAAATCAATAACTAAAATCAAACTAAAATTTATTGCCCATTTCTTTCATGGATTACAAAATGTAAACAATATCAAAACTTCAAAAGCCAGATGAATTCTCGACACTTGCATAATGCAATGTTTAGATTGCTTTGGATTTTTAAAAAATAAAATTCAAAATTTAAATAAAATCAATCACATGGAAAATGCATTGGAATGATTAGGACTAATTAATTAGAATTAATTGTATTGAATATTATACATAAATAGACCAAATTTTGTTTTAAGAAAAAAAAAACAATAATAATGTTATCTAAAAACATATTAATATTTTTATATCATAACTGAATTGTACACATCAAATAATAACCGAAATTATATAATTACATTATAAAATTTCATACATATAATACCAATTTTCCTTTGTTTAGATTTTTTCTGGTTTTTCAAAAACAAATTCAAAATAAGTGAAAAATGTTGACTAATTTAATTAATTTGGTTTAAATTATCATGTTAAACGAAATTTGTGACATCCCCATAATATACGACATACATATATAATAAAGACGTCATTCGGTTATAATATTGGAAAGCAGTTAGAGACATATAACAGACTATATTGGTTACAGTCATCCAAAATAAAATCAGAGTTGGTCTCTTAAACATAAAGGACCATTGTGAATTATCATCAGAATAATACTACTAATCAAGATCCTAGACATACTAAGCTGCAACATCACCTTCTTCCAGCGCTTGCTTCACAGACACCTCCTCTTCATCTGCTCACATCCAATTTAGGATGATCATTGCAACAGGAAACATACCCAAACAAAGCACAAACACACAAGCAAGGGTGAGCTAGTTTCACAAGCAAGCATACTATATTAAAGTAAACAATTCAACACATAAGTACTTTAAGCCAAGCAAGTTAAACCATACAAAGGAACATGTCACAAACTAGACTTGACTCGTTGCTTTATAAACCGACTCGTTCGGACCAGAATGATTACCGAGCTATGGCGGGTTATGCACTCGTGGTGGCCTCTACTGCTTTGCAAAGCCGTTGACAATGGGTTCCACCCTACCACACTCACGAGGTTAGTCTGTTCCGCGCCCTGAAACATACTGGAAGCCTCCAAGACTAGGACCTCCTGCTACTCCTCTCACCACATGGATCAATCCTCTCTACTTGAGAATGAAAGACCATTGGAGCGTCAGGAAAACCCCCAAGACTGAGCTACCATGCAATCATTCTACACACTACCAGGACACTACCATGTATCCCCTCCTTGAGGATCATGGAATTACGTTCATGAACCGTACTGTCACTTTAATCATATACTTTCTGCCACAATCAACATATACACAATCTCAACAATATACATTACTCACCACTCACAAATTATAAAAATAACATCTCCACAATTGAATCTAAGTTAATCCATACCAAGAACCAAACAGCTCCAACTAACCCATAACAGCTCATAAAATGCATCAATTTATACATACGTACAAGTAATATAATTATTGATTAACACTCAAGTTTCAATATAAGAAACAACTACCTTACTTTATTATATATATATATATATATATATATATATATATATATATATATATATATGATACGTAACGTTATAAATATATATTTTTATATTATATTAAACTAATATATATATATATATATATATATATATATATATTTATATATGGATCCTTACTTTAAATTCCAAACACACAGTGACTGATTTCCTAAAATTATTAACACATAACTTTATGCATCTACAATCAATTTGTTTTATTTTATTTTCATCCTAGTAGAGATCTTTCTTTATCCGAATTGGTCACCAGAGAGAACCCAGATGTCTGAACGCATCAAACTCATCTTCGACTCCAGCACATATGACTAGTCACAACTGACTGGACCAGGCCAAGGCTGCTCTATGATCAGGGATGTGCCAACTCAGGTTTTTAAGGTTCTTCTATCCTACCAACAAAGAAAGGCTCTCAACAATTAACAATTAATTTATTTAAATTATCCTCTTATGCTCTAAATCTGAAATGCCTAATTTTAATATTTTCACTTCGTCTCATAGCAACCTCAAACAGTACCTGTACATCTATTTAATACCCATATACATGCTATTACAGAACCCTTACTCCAGACCTTCCAACAAGATCAATTTCAGCCAACAAACTCATTCAAAACCGATTAAATTCATCACATCACAACATGCACAATTTCACAGTTTCAGTTATAACACCCAATACAATAAAAGTCATAAAACAGTTTCACAAGAGCACACCAATTCAACATTCATATGCATATATTTTTATAAAATAAATTCATACAAAAATAATTAGCTCCCCTTATCTTAGTTGTTACAAGTACAACACTCCCCAAAACAGTACTCTTGCACAAAAGCAAGTTCAACAGGATCTACAAAATGTCAAATTGGGTACAGAGACATCTCTTAGAGTTAGAATAGATAGAGAATCTAGAGAGGAAAACCATTGATTTCATGCAACGAGAAAATTGCATGCCCTAGGTTCAAAGGAAAAAGGGGAAACAAAAAAAGATAACTTACCCGTCCAAAACGAAAATCTAATCGGATGAAGGGAAAGCTCTCAACTCTGTGAACTAAAGGACACTACCTATTTGAAATTTCAATGGTGGGAAGTGGTGGAAAAGTAGAGAGAAGTCAGAGCAAGAAGAAGAAAATGAAGCTGAACTTAGAGAGAGAAAGAGGAACTGGATGAAGAAATCAGAGCTGAAAAATGAGACCTCTTCTAAGGTCCTAGTGTCCTTAGCTTCTTGGACCAGGCTGCAGGGCCCAATAGCCTTACATTTTCAGACTCTTACAAAATTCACAAAACCCACAAAACCCAAAATGTAAAAGTCAAATAATAAAATAATTAGTATAAAATGTTTTCCAATATACTTTTATTAACATTGTCTTTATTGTTGATTAATATTTAACGAAAATATAACTTTTTCAAGGATTTTACTTCTCATTTAATGGATTAATGTGTGTTATTGATTAATATTTAATGAAAGTATACTTCTCATTCTCATTTAATGAGCTCTATTGATTGCTTCCTCCGTTACTTTATAAGTTCTTTATGACTTCAATAAAAGAATACGAATAAATTTCTTAATGCTATTAAATATTTACACGTTTTTTTTTTATTATTATTTTTGTTTCAGGTCAGAGTCGAGGTCAATGGTTTATTGTTTTTCAAGCTGCTAGCGGCCTTGATGCTCGTTCCCACATTACCATTTGTCTGTTGTCCATTATGTTTAAAGGTCATTTACATAAAGTACTCTGATGTTAAAGTTAATAAAAAATGAGTAATTCAAGCTACTAATGCGTATTAAATATTGTCATCCACCTCTTTACTGATATTTGCATTTATAAACTTTAAAGAGCTTTATATTATTGATGACCTAATTGGTAATAATTATATTTTATTTTAAATTGATTAGTGTTAGAGATAATCGTTCTATAGACTAACAATTCAGTCGATTGGTCACAAGTCATTTGATCTCGAGAGTAATGCGTGATTGTATTTGTGATATGATTAATCGTTTAAACCATTTGATCTAAGATTGAAGGAACAGTCGTCGTATATTATTATTATTATTATTATTATATATATATATATATATATATATATATATATATATATATATATATATATATATATATATATATATATATATATATATATATATATATATAGAGTGTTTGAAGATGTATTTATTTTAAGAATAAGTAAAATGAATAAAAAAAATATTTTAATTGATATAAATACTTTATTTTTGGATGTGACTGTTTTTACATGAGAAATAATTAATAATTATTTACGGTTTATTAATCTGATTTAATAATTAATACTATTTTATATGAATATAATTTTTTTTCTTAAATAAGACACATAAAAATGTCATGGTATAACATTTAATGAAATTATACAAATATATTTATGTAAAAAAAATCCCTTTTCACGAGTCCTGTATTAATTTTCAATTAAATTTTTTATTTAAGATTTAATTGATAGAGTTAAAAGTAATTTAAGAAAATACTATAAAAATTAATTAAATCATAAGTAAAGATTTTATTCATTCATTTAATTTTAATATTAATCAAACTCAAATTTGGATTTAGACTTATTCAAATTTGAGCAAGTAATTTATTTGAAAAATAATCCTAAATTGCGTTTTTGGCTTAATGTAACATGCTTTCATCCTTGTAAAAGTATATTAAAAAAATACATTATAAGAATGTGTTAATAATACTCTTTCGTACATATAACAATACAAAATATCATTTTATAGTAATGAAAAAAATGAGAGCTTAAATAATGACAAAAATTAATAATAAACTCAAAATAAAAATGGAAGTTAACTAAGAATTGAATCAATATATAACACTGCAATTAATACTGGAAGAAAACTTCCGTATACTATTTATCACACTTTAATTAATATAAAAAAAAATAGTAACCGATAGCAATGCGAAAATGGTTTCCAATGAGTTAACATAACTTATCATATATTTGAAAATGATTTGAAAAAAACTATAATTTCTTTTATAATTATTTAAATATAGGTTAAATTCAACTTTGTTAATCGGTTTGGAGATTAAGTTTACTTGTAATTCACTATCAATAATCTTTTTTATAATGTTTTAATATTTTTTTATTTAAATAAGTTACATATTTATGTATATATTTACTATTTTTAATTACATATAGATTGATGCTTTCGAAAAAGAACGAGAAACATTACCTACCTTTAATTAGAGCACAAAATTTATTCCAATTTGGAAATAATATGTTTTATGTCATTTTGATTAAAGCATGATCCAGTATATAGGAAATGGATTTGGAATACTGAATCCATTACTCAAGTTGAACACAAGTTTAACCAAAGAATTTTCAGAACTGTCACTTTTGTATTTTCTTTTTATGCATGGATATTGAAAAATCTATTTCATTATTTTTGGTTCTTACTGGAATTAATTAATAATACTAAATATGACTCATTTTAGCTTTTAAAAAGGTCAGATTTTCAACTATTGGTTGAGAAATGTAAGAAATATGAAAGAGTAATGCTTAGAGGAGGAGATACATCCTTACATAAGATTGGAAATTTTTTTTTAACAACTTTTTTCTTATAATATTTTAAAAATTTATAATTGATTCATTTTAAATATTATTTTAAAGATAAATTTAAATGGATTAATAAAATAATAAAAAAATAATAACGTGTAACTGTTGTAAAAAAAATTATTATAAAAATGTTGTTAACGGTTCACATTAAAATGAGACCTTAAATGTTTCACTTTTCCTATTTAAAAAAAAGAAAAATGTATCTTTAACAATTTTTTTTTATAATAGTTTATATAATTGATTCATTTCAAATAAACTAACCAATAAAACAACAATACTATTATTAAAAATTTGTTAAAAGAAATTATTAAAATATCATTCTCCTAAGCAAAATTATCTGTCACTAACATCTTTACTGAACCACGTCATTCAAAAACTTATGTCAGTGTGTTTGGTCAATTCTGAGGTCGCATTGTTTCAATTTTTAAAATTAAAAACTCAATTAAACAATTTTTTTTTAAAAAAACTTATTTGGAACTTCCAACAAAAATACAAATATTTGAAATGACAAAACCTAATTTAAAACTTAATTAAATTGATAGAACAAATTTTGATTATAAAAAATTAGTTAAAAACACTTGAATTAAGCTGTTTTTGTATTTGTGCATAAAAAAAATGTAAACAATTATAATAAAAAAAATGTAATATTTTTTTTTAATAGAAACCCCACTTAAAAAAATACTCAAATTTAAAAATATTTAAAACTTAATTAATTATAAAATAATCGTAAACACGTATAGAAGTCTGCCATTAAATAAACAGTCTTGTCGCCATGTGAAGTAGTGAAACTGCTACGAAATTTTGCATTCGGAACTACTAAACGCCGAAAAGCGCTTTAATCACTTTGCACAACCTCTGCTATAAATTCATAACCATATCGTCACGGTCTTTGAATAATCGCGAAGAACATGGCTATGGCAATGGCATCAACACCAGAACTTTCCATAGTCTGTCTCTCTGTTGTGTTGTTTTTCCTCTCGCTTTCTTCTTCTTATGCAATCTCTCATGGCCTCAACCATGACCCTGCCACCTCACCACACTTATACTCACATGCACAAAAACTCATACGAAGCCTTAACATATTCCCAGAGGAATCAATTAACATCATAGAGGATGACCATTCTGGTTTTGTCCCTGGTCAGATCGTGGAGAAGAATTTCTCGTTCCTTGGTCATTCTGGCCCTTCTGTTGAAGACCTTGGTCACCATGCAGGCTACTATTCACTTCCTCGTTCCAAAGCTGCGAGGTATAATATATATAAATCTATCTATATGCAACCTTCTCATAATAATATCATGATAATAAATCTTCCTTTTTGAGTGGCACGCAGGATGTTCTACTTTTTCTTTGAATCACGAAAGAACAAGAACGATCCTGTTGTGATATGGTTGACTGGAGGACCAGGATGTGCAAGTGAATTAGCTTTGTTCTACGAAAATGGTCCTTTTCATATTACCAAGAACTTGTCTCTTACATGGAATGATTACGGCTGGGATCAGGTACCCTTATTCAATTTCCATGTTTCCTTAATGGAAACTCTTATAAACTTACACGAAACTTCTTGTCTTCTTTGTATCAACAACTTTTTCTTTTTCTCATTTTGCAGGCATCAAATATTATATTCGTGGACCAACCAACAGGGACAGGTTTTAGTTACTCTTCTGATAAGAGTGACCTTCGCCACGATGAAACCGGCGTTAGCACTGATTTATATGATTTCTTGCAGGTGATTACATAAAGTCCCTTGTTTTATATGTATCTGAATACAAGATAGCAATATCATGGGTATAAACAAGATCTTCTAATTCATTTTACTATAATTGCAGGAGTTTTTCAAGGCGCATCCTAATTTCGTTAAGAATGACTTCTACATCTTTGGTGAATCATATGCTGGACACTATGTTCCTGCACTTGCATCTCGGATTAACAGTGCAAATAAACAAAAACAAGGACTTCATATAAACCTCAAGGTCTTACACAATGTCTTATATATATGACTGGGAAATGTTAATGAATGAAATGATGGTTATAATTGTCTTGTTGGTTTTGCTTGCATTGATTCATTCCACATAACAACAGGGTCTTGCTATCGGTAACGGGTTTACCAATCCTGCAATTCAATACGAAGCATACCCAGATTTTGCATTACAAAGCAGAATAATTACAAAGGCTCAGTACGACATCGTCAGAAAGTCAGTCCCACTCTGTGATCGAGCCATTAAAAATTGCGGTACAACTTTCCCATCTGTCACTCCCATTCCTTTCTACCATGGTGTTTCACGTTGTGATGTTGTTTGTGTATGATTTTTCCGAAACTGATCTAGGTGAAAAGAGCTGCCTCCTTGCGTTAGAAATTTGTGAAAACATATTCGGTCGTATACTGTCTTTTGCCGGCAACATTAATGTAAGTAGCAAAATAATGAAAGAACAGGAAGCTACTTAACTGTTTAGTTAATTATCTCATTCTGCTGATACACAAACTGCAGTACTTTGACATCAGAAAGAAGTGTGAGGGGAGTATGTGCTACAACTTCACAAACGTGGAGACGTTGCTAAACATGCAGAAAGTGAAGAGTGCTTTAGGTGTGAGGGGTGACTTGAAGTATAACTTATGCAGTATAAAAGTTCATAATGCTATGGCGGAAGACACGATGAGAAACCTGGAAGTGGGGATTCCTGCTCTTCTCGAAGATGGAATCAAGTTGCTGGTGTATGCTGGGGAAAAAGATCTCGTATGCAATTGGCTTGGTGAGCCTAGTTGGTTCATTTGAAAGTTGATGTTGTGTTGATATAAGAATTTGAATTGTTGATGTTGTTCTGATTTTGATAGGGAATTCAAGATGGGTTCATGCCATGAAGTGGTCAGGCCAAAATGCCTTTGGAAAATCTCCTGTTGTGAAATTCGTGGTTGATGGTGCTGTAGCAGCTTCTCTTAGAAGCCATGGACCTCTCTCTTTCCTCAAGGTTTTGTGATTAGGGTTGCATTGTTGAGTTACACTGATAATTTCACTTTTTTTTGTAACTTTATTTGTATGATGTTTCAACAGGTACATGAGGCTGGGCACTTGGTCCCTATGGATCGACCAAAAGTTTCGCTTCAGATGTTCAAACGTTGGATGGGAGGGAAAATGAAAATCAAAGGAGATAATTAAACATAAACCAAACACCATGTAACAATCACAATTATTTTGGGTTTTGTGGAGATTATACAGTTTTTCTGAATAAAGATTATATGATTCTACTTTTGCTTTTGCTCTATGCTAAATATGTCGTTACAGAATAAACAATTAGACATACTCAACACTAAATGAATAGTGTTGTGTCTTTTATGATATTGTAAAGTACCAGTAAAACATCGTTAAAACTAGATTAAACCAATTAAGTGGTTGAATCGAACTGGAGTATTGATGAGTCGTAAGTGAAGTCATATGTACATGTAACATATATAGTTTTAGGAATCGATATTTTAACAACTTTTTAACAAACGGATCATACGTGACTGTTTTATACGGACTAATAATAAGTTATCACACAGACATTGTTATTAAAAAAATTGTAAAAAAAATTATTAAAAGAACCTTTTCCATCGTTTTAAAGTCCTTTTATCTACTTCAGGTGATTCTGGTATAAGACTACAACATGTCGGTCCCTCTCTATCTAGTACTAATGCTTTAGCTTTTTGAAGCTTCATTAGCAAATGGTTTATTTGACAAATAATGGGACTAAATATAAACTTATTTTTGCAAAACAATAAGTTGCTTTTTATCAATAACAAAAAAATATATTAGTAGAACGAATAAACTATTTCAATCTAAAATATTTATGTACAGTAACTAAAAATTGATAATACAAAAATATGAATTCTACCTTTCCATTCGACGACATTTTCCAATTTATAATCAAATTCATCGTAAATCACTAACTTTATAATAGAACAGTCTCTCCCACCTGGCAGCAAAAACCAATATTAAAAAACAAATAGATCACACCTGAGATATAATGTCTTTTATTATTTTAATAGAGTTCTGGTAATTCTGTAGCTCTATGAATATGATTTTAATAAAAAAGTATAAAAAAAAACATGATCTGATTATCCACATTTCCTTAAGTTTGTTACTTCTTTTACGAGTTAAAAAAATTGGATCTATTAAAAAGTAAAAACCATAGTACATAAATTATTTAGAGCTAAAGAAAAGCATGCATCTTTGAGTAAATATACTAATACAGGGAATTTAATGGCACATACAACATCACATCATTTTATAGGAGTGAAATTGTTTTTAATGTCGAGAAGATTCTCATATAAACTGCAATTTCTCACATCGTGAATAACTAAGAACAATAATATCATAGGATTTTTGGATGATACAATGCTCAAATTCAAATAAGAATATACAGTTGTTTGTAGTCACCTTCACCAACATAATATGATGTATTTTTGTAAATAAAAATAATTACGTAAAGGGGAAAATAAGCATGGCGTGATTGATTAATTATTCAAATATCAATTCTACTTAATGTGTAAAGAAATATTTTTGGGATAAAATCATCACTTACTTTATTCATCATACTGCACTATTTTATAATACAGAATTCTCCCATAACTTTAGGAGTTGTTATAATTCATAGCCTATAATTAGGAAAGAACAATAACAACAAAAATCTAATCACAACAAATTAGCTAATCAAATTAAATGCAATATTTGCACACATTTCCTAGAGTATACTGTGAACCTTCATGTATGATTTTTATTTTCCAACACTCCCCCTCAAGCTTGATCATAGATGTTAACTAGATTAAGCTTGCGTGTCATATCAGTGAAGTTCACACGTGGAAGTGGCTTGGTAAGCACGTCAGCAACTTGGTGTTTTGAAGGCACGTAATGTAGCGAAATTTGATTGCTCTTGATGTGATCATTGATGAAGTGTTTGTCTATCTCGATATGTTTGGTACGATCATGTTGTACTGGATCTTTGGCGATGCTCAGTGTAGATTGGTTGTCACAATTCAGCTTAATCGGTCCACTAACTGATATCTTCATGTCACCCAACAATCTACGAAGCCATAATCCCTCACATACACCATTCACAAGAGATCGGAGTTCTGCTTTTGCACTACTTCGAGCAACGACGGTTTGCTTCTTGCTCCTCCAAGTAACAAGATTTTCCCAAACAAATGTGCACATACCCGAGGTTGATTTCCTATCAATTGGAGAGCCAGCCCAATCGGCATTTGTGAACACTTCAACTTCTCGTCTGTCGAACTTTCTAAATAGCAAACCCAAGCCCGAGGCTGATTTCAAATATCTCAGAATTCGCAAAACAGCCTCCATGTGAGTTTCGGATGGGTTGTTCGTGAAACGACTCACCATACTTACAACGAACCCAATGTCAGGTCTAGTGTGAGCCAAATATATTAGCTTTCCAACAAGCTTTTGATACCGTGTTTGATCAACTCCGACTTCAGTTGTTCTGCTATACAGTTTGTGATTAGGATCTATAGGGGTATCAATAGGTTTGCAATTGATCATACATGTCTCCTTGAGTAGATCCATCGTATATTTCCTCTGAGATACGGAAATACCTTGCTCAGAGCAAGCAACTTCCATTCCCAAGAAGTATCTTAGTTGACCGAGATCTTTAATCTCAAATTTTGTAGCAAGAAGAGTCTTAAGCCGAGCTATGTCTTCAAAATCATCTCCCGTGATTACAATGTCGTCTACATAAACACTCAGGATGGTGCACTTTCCGGATGATGAGTGTCTAGTAAACAATGTGTGGTCGACTAGACTTTGACTCTAGTGGTTTTGTTTTAAGACTTTAGTGAACTTGTCGAACCATGCTCTAGGAGATTGTTTCAGCCCGTATAATGGCTTTCTAAGTCTACACACTTTGCCTTGATTTTTTTGAGTAGTAAAACCAGGAGGAATACATATGAATACTTCTTCTTCCAAATCACCATTGAGGAATGCATTTTTCACGTCGAGTGGATGTAATGGCCAATCTAAATTCGCTGCAAGAGAAAGTATGACACAGATCGTATTAAGTTTTGCTACAAGGGAAAATGTCTCACTGTAGTCTAGGCCGTAGGATTGGGTGTACCCCTTTGCCACCAGTCTTGCTTTTAATCTATCCACAGTTCTGTCGGCATTATGCTTTATCGTAAACAACCATTGACAACCCACTGCTTTCTTACCCGGAGGAAGAACTGTTAATTCCCATGTGTTGTTCTTTTCCAGAGCCTTCATCTCAACCTGTACGGCTTGCTTCCATTCAGTGACACTAAGTGCTTCTTTAATGGATCGAGGAATTTGGATTGCGTCAAGAGAGGATACAAAAACACGGTGGCTATTTGACAAATTTCCATAATACATGTAGTCATCCATCTGATAAGGGCCGCATGATCGAGATTGTTTCCTCAGTGCAATTGGGAGATCCAGATTAGTATCACTAAAATTAAGAACTTGAGATGAATTAATAGTACTTGATTGCTCTTCACATTGCTCAGTGTCAGAAGTCAAGAACTCAGATTGAATATGTGATCAAGCTCCATCCGCTTCTGCCAGACTTGGACTCGTGTTAGGAAGATTCGTGTTTGGGACACTGGACTGACTCGTGTTTGGGATAACTGGAATTGACGGACTCGTGTTTGTGGTGGCTGGACTGGAAGTGTCAAACTGACGTGAAATTTGAGATGGTTCGGTTGTTGGCACGAGTATGGGTGTTGGGAAAACTGTGGACAAGATTGAGGATTCAATATGATTTTGTTTCTCCCCCTGAAGCCGAGAGCTTGGATAAAAAGATTCTTGTTCATTGAATGTAAGATCCATGGTGATGAAATATTTTTTGTGTGAGGGAGAGTAACATTTGTAACCCTTTTGAGTTGGTGAATATCCGACAAATATGCATTTAATTGACTTTGGATCAAGTTTTCCCTGATTATATAAGTGGACAAAAGAGGAACACCCAAAGATTTTTGGTGGGATTCTAGAAACTAACCGATAGGCTGGAAATAACTCTTGGAGTGTCTGACATGGTGTTTTGAACTTGAGGACTCTTGAAGGCATTCGGTTTATTAAATATGCCGAGGTGAGAATAGCATCACCCCAATAGAACTTAGGAACATGAGAGGTGAACATGATTGACCGAGCTACTTGTAACAAATGACGCAATTTACGTTCTGCAATGTCGTTTTGTTGAGGTGTGTAGACACATGAACTCGTATGAATAATTCCATTACATGAGAAGAAATTGCTAAGGTCTTTGTTGAAAAATTCTTTTGCATTATTCGAGTGAAAATTGGTTATTTGAGTTTGAAATTGAGTAATAACCATTGAGTGAAACTACTTGATTATTAATATGGTTTCGGATTTTGTTTTCATAAGATAAACCCAACATAGACGTGTATGATCATCAACAAGAATGAGAAACCATCGAGCTCCATTGATTGAGGAGATTTCGGAGGCTCCCCAAATGTCACAGTGAATTTTTGAAAAAGGTTTTGATGCAACATATGGTAATGGAATATAAGATGCACGAGTATGTTTTGACAACTGACACACTTCACAGAAAAAATCATCCACCTTTTTATTAATGAACAAATTTGGAAACAAGTGTTTGAGATACCCAAAATTCGGGTGACCTAATCGATAATGAAGAAGCATAACATCACCAATTTTATTGGAAGAAAAACAACAAGGATAAGACAGTGAGACTAACTTTCGTGGATGAGAATGATGACTTGGTTTATTTATAGAAAAATGGTAGAGTCCATTTATGAGTTTAGCACATCCAATCATCGTTCCTGACTCCGCTCCTGAAACAGACACAAATTGCTTTCAAATACTGTTAAACATTTCAAATCCTTATTTAATTTTGACACTGACAAGAGGTTGCACTTAAGATCAGGAATGTAAAAAACTTGAGTCAAGGTAAGTTTTTTAGAGAGTTTAACATTTCCAACTCCCTTTATCGGTGACTTGGTTCCATCGGCAATTGTCACAGTGGCAATCGAATTACACGAATTCAATGTGGAGAATAGAGACGAGTTACCAGTCATATGATCAGACGCGCCAGAATCAACAATCCATGAAAGGTTGTCGGTAGAGGTAAGGAGGGCTTTATGCTCACTATTATCGTGCATGACAGTGTTGGCTTGGACCGAAGGTGTCGTGGAATGATTTTCACTAATAAGTCACTGAAGAATTTCCATTTGTTCCTTGTTGAAGGCAGATGTTGTAACGGAAGCATTGGTAGTGCGATTTGATGAATCTCTTGTGGGTCTGAAAGGTTTCCAGTCTAGCGGCTTGCCGTGGATTCTCCAACATGTCTCTCGTGAGTGACTCGGACGACGATAATGATCACAATACGGTCTACCTTTGCGTGGTCTGTTGTTGATTTGGCCCTTTGCTGCAAAGGCGTTGGAATCAGCAGAATTCAACACTGAGGTTTCGTGCTGCTGCAATCTGCTCTTTCATCATAACTTTCCTTTGACTCTCCTCGTGACGGACCGCAGAGAAGGCAACACGTAACGAGGGTAACAGTTTGATGCTAATGATGCGTCCTCGCACTTCATCGAGTTCTTTATTGAGACCCGATAAAAGCTTGAAAACTCGCTTCGTTTCAACAACCCGTTTGTATGTGAGGGCGTCTTCGGAGCACTTCCATGAATGAGTGTCGTATAAATCGATTTTCTGCCATAATCCAGTCAATGAATTGAAATAATCAGTGACAAAGTTATCACCTTGTCGGAGATCGTGTAGAGTGCTCTCGGTGTCGAAGAGTTCAGAGGTATTATTTGCAATTGAATAGGTCAACTTGGCGGCTTCCCAGATTTCTACTACGGTGGAGAAAAGCAAGAAATTTTCCCCGATATAAGGCATCATTGAACTGATGAGCCATGACTGCACCATACTGTTCGTTGCAATCCAATTTTTGTATGAAGGATCGGTTTCAACAGGCTGAATGGATTCACCGGTAAGAAACTCATCTTTTCCTTTTCCACGGATGAACATACGAACCGATTGTGACCATGAAAGATAATTGTGGCCAGAGAGTTTATGGTTTGTAATTTGCGGAGTGAAGGAATCCATAATGATTTGGCTCCGGGAAGATCCGGTTGAGGATGAGTTCTCGCAAGTGGTGAAGGATGAATGATTGTTTGAGGTCATGGTTTAAGATATGATCACCACTTTGATACCATGTTAGAAGTGGACTTTAAGCCTAACTCAACCCCACAAAACCGGCTTGTAAGGTGAGGTTTGCACCTCACTTATATATTATAATTTGGCCTTATCTCTAGTCGATGTGGGACTTCCAACAGACCCCCTTCACGCCGAGGTATAGACATCTCGTGCGTGATAGTAGAAATTTGGTGGTCTAATAACGGGTGAAATAGAAGAATAAAATGCCCACTTAAAACTCGCTAGGATAGAATCTAATCATGACTCTGATACCATAAAGAAATATTTTTGGGATAAAATCATCACTTACTTTATTCATCATACTGCACTATTTTATAATACAGGATTCTCCCATTACTTTAGGAGTTGTTATAATACATAGCCTATAAGAAAGAACAATAACAGTAAAAACCTAATCACAACAAATTAGCTAATCAAAAATTAAATGCAATATTTCCACACATTTTAAATGCAATATTTCCACACATTTTCATGAGTATATAGTGAACCTTCGTGTATGATCTTTATTTTCCAACATCATATAAACTGCAATTTCTCACATCGTGAATAACTAAGAACAATAATATCATAGGATTTTTGGATGATACAATGCTCAAATTCAAGTAAGAATATACATTTGTTTGTAGTCACCTTCACCAACATAATATGGTGTATTTTTGTAAATAAAAATAATTACGTAAAGGGGAAAATAAGCATGGCGTGATTTATTAATTATTCAAATATCAATTCTACTTAATGTGCTGTTTTCCTTACATAATAACTAACTTTATATATATATATATATATATATATATATATATATATATATATATAAGTTGATGAGGTGGAAAGCATTTTTTGATTGTCCATGAATAATTTGAAAAACTTTCTATACATTTTTTCTTTTTCTTTTCCCTATCAAATCACCATTTTAGGCATTCACAATTCTTTTCCTTTAAAACACTTATTTACAGCTTCTAAAAAATATTTTAAACATATATTTTTTAAACTGCAGTTAAATAATTTTGCATGAATAAATCATGCAAAATTTTACAACAAAAGGATTAACTTATACAAATTGGTTGGTCTACATCAAAATTTCTTCATGTATTAATTTGTAATGCATATTAATCTTAATTGTGCAAACGAAAAATATCACGAATAAATTATAAACTTAAATGAACATATAGTGACTATATATAATAACTTCAATTTAGAAGAGTTAATTAGCTTGTGGGATGAAGGTGGAAAAGTCTATGTTGACCAGACATGACGATTTAATGTTGTTGTTTACGATAATGAGAATCAAATAAAGTTTGTCTAATCTTCCTGCTATTTAGTGTGAGAAGTTAGCTGTTTTTGGCTGTTGCAAGTCTCTTTTGGTAAATCCGTTTATGATGTTATTTATTTTATCTCTGAATAAAACAAAATCTTCTTGTCTCTCAGTTTCCTCAACGGATATATCCTATTTATTCTAGAGAGTGTTAATTAGTTAATACCCTGATAAATGATATTTTCTGACACAAACTTTTTACATTTATTTTATATTCCTTTTTTACATTTATTTTATATTATCTTTCTTTATTTTGTACTTTTTATTTTAAAATATAAAAAATTATTATTTTATAATCATTTTATTCTTATAATAATAATGTGTTAAATAATGTATGGAAATGTATATCACTCTAACCATTACTCTCCAAATATCAACATTTTCTGCATTGGGAATGTGTTATAAATTCAGAGTCATTGCCTTGCCTTTTTCACAAATGCAAACAACATGGCATTGCCATCATCACCATCCTCCAAACTCTATCTTCTATTGTTCTTCTTCCTGTCACTTTCTTCTTCTTTTGCTACTTCTGATCCCTCTCATGACCCAGCCAACCCACCACAATCACATGCAGAAAACCTCATAAGAAGCCATGACGTATTTCCGAAGGACTCAGTTAACATCATAAAAGGTGACGATGATGGTTTTATCCCTGGTCAGATAGTGGAGAAGAAGTTCTCGTTTCTCGGTGATCTGGCCCTTCTGTTGAAGACCTTGGGCACCATGCAGGCTATTATTCACTTCCTCATTCCAGAGCTGCAAGGTAAATATATCACTTCTCTGGAATGACTGTGTTGTGACACGAGATTGAGAGTATTTGAGTAAATGCAATTTGATGAGTCAAAGGGCTGTAGAAAAGGCTCTTCTTCATGATGATTATCGAGCTTCTTTTTTAGTTCTCGATAAATTTAAAGTCAAACGATTGTGACCAGTGGTGTATGACTTGTACGACATGCAGGATGTTCTACTTTTTCTTTGAATCACGGAACAGTACGGATGATCCAGTTGTGATATGGTTGACTGGAGGACCAGGGTGTGGAAGCGAATTAGCTTTGTTCTTCGAAAATGGACCTTTCCATATTAACAGTAACTTGTCTCTTACATGGAATGATTACGGCTGGGATCAGGTCACCTTATTCAATTTCCATGTTTCCATTATCGAAACTGTTATAAACTTAACACCAAACTTTTTTTCTTATTAGTATCAACCATTTGTTTTTTGTCATATATTGCAGGCATCAAATATTATATTTGTTGACCAACCCACTGGGACAGGTTTTAGTTACTCTTCTGATGATAGTGACATTCGACACGATGAAGCCGGCGTTAGCAATGATTTATATGATTTCTTGCAGGTGATAATTAATTATATAAAAGTCCCTTGTTGCATAATGTATCCGAATACAAGATAAAAATATCGTGTTGTGTATAAATAAGATTTACCAATTCATTTTAATTACTATAATTGCAGGAGTTTTTCAAGGCGCATCCTGATTTCGTTAAGAATGACTTCTTCATCTTTGGTGAATCATATGCTGGACACTATGTTCCTGCACTTGCATCCCGGATTAACCAAGGAAATAAACAAAATCAAACACTCCATATAAACCTCAAGGTCTTGCACAATATATATATATATATATATATATATATATATATATATATATATATATATATATATATATATATATATGACTGAGAAAGGTTAATGAATGAAATGACTGGTAATTATCTTGTTGGTTTTGCTTGCATTCGACGTAACAACAGGGTTTTGCTATCGGTAACGGGTTAATCAATCCAGCAATTCAATACGAAGCATACCCAGATTTTGCATTAGACAACGGGATAATTACTCAGGCTCAGTACGACAACGTCAGCATGTTAATCCCAGACTGTGAGCAATCCACTAAAACTTGCGGTACAACTTTTGCATTTGTCACTCACATCTCTTTCTTTCTACTGTGGTGTTTCACGTTGTTATAGTGTATGATTTTTCAGAAACTCAGGGTGGAAAAAATTGCAGCAATGCGTTATTTATTTGTCATAAGATTTTCCAGCGTATCCTAAAGTTTACCGACAACATTAATGTAAGTAATAATAATGAAAGAATAGAAGCTACTTAACTGTTTAGATATCTCATTCTGCTGATGACCAAACTGCAGTACTATGACATCAGAAAGAAATGTGAGGGGGCGCCTTATTGCTACAACTTCACAAGCGTGGAGACGTTGCTAAACATGCAGAAAGTGAAGAGTGCTTTAGGTGTGAGCGATGACTTGGGGTATGCTATATGCAGTTTAGACGTTCGATTTGAAATGGTGGAAGACTGGATGAAAAACCTGGAAGTGGGGATTCCTGGTCTTCTTGAGGATGGAATCAAGTTGCTGGTGTATGCTGGGGAAAAAGATCTCATATGCAATTGGCTTGGTGAATTCATCTTGACACATTTGGGAACAAATTATTGTTGATGTTAGTTCACTACAAGAAAAATGAGAATTACTACTGCTATTTACATACGGATTTTGATCCGTATATAGATTTTATATACGGATCACAAAAAAAAAGTTAAATATCGATTTTATATACAAATATTTTTTATGTATATAAAATATGTAATGTTGACGCGTGTTTAGACGGAAAGATTAGCTGAAGATATAATCCATGAGTAACCATTTAAAATTGGCATGTAATCTGATATACATTACCTTCTAATATTACATATGGAATTTTAAAATGAATTATTATAAATTAATAAAAAGTAAAACTAAAAGGATAGGTTTTCGTTTTTCTGTTTTGCCTCCATGCTTCTTTCATTTGTCTCCAAGCTTCTTTCGTTTGTCTCAGTGTTAAAAAACCTAGGGTTTTAGGAAGAAGAGCGAGGAGTGTGACGACGACACCATCCATCTCTACGACCTCTCCACCGCCTCCTCCCTCAGTTCCCTCCACCAACACTCTGCCTTTGTCACCGCCTTCTCCTTCTACGCCCCTACCAATCTTCCGTTCCCCCGCAACCTCATCTCTGCCAACGTCGCTGGCTCTCTCACCATTTTTTACGCGGACGGCTTCGTCCATCTTACTACGCTTTTCTTCCACTGCCACGCCGCTATCAACGACCTTGCCCTGAACCGTTCGGTGAGTGCGCCCTCACCGTTGCTTGTGACAACTGCCTCGCCATCATCAACCTCGTCCGCGGCCGCCGCAACTGCTTCTTGCGCCTCGACAAGGAAACTACTCTGGTCAAGTTTAATGTGTCCGGCGACCACTTTTTTATGCAAAGAAGAAGGTTTCTGTCCACCACTTTTTGTTAAGCTTTATGGGATTCTTGTGTGCATCTTTAGGAGATCTTCATTGTGCTACCGGTGTTGCGTTTAGGGGGTGTTGCATTTAGGGAAGATTCAGAGGGCTTTTAAGGTATGTTTTGTTTTATGTGTTTGGTGATTGAGAATATTATTGAATGAGTCGCATATGCAAGATCACAGGTACAAAATGGTAGAGCAAAATCTTATCAGTGAGAAGGTTTTTTCCTTTTTGTTGAATGGGGATCCAAATGCGAAAAAAGGTGGTGAAATGGTTTTCGGTGGTGTTAACCTAAAGCACTTTAAAGGAGACCACACTTATATTCCAGTTACTAAAAAAGGTTACTGGCAGGTTAGCAAAAACACAATTTATTTGATTAGGAATTCCTTTTAAATACACAGACACATGTATGTATGTATGTATGTATTCACACCAGAAAATTCTTGAGCATGAAAGTTATCTTTTGCAAATTGAAATTGGAGAGTTTTTCATTGGAGGTGCTTCTACAGGTGATTTTATTGTTCCTCGACAATAAAAACTTCTATTTTGGGATTTACTAGTGGAGTCATTGAGTGGTTAAGATGCTTTGGAATATGGTATAAGGAGTGAATCTAGACTGAATTTTTTACTTCCTAATACTTGAATTTATTTTCAAGAAATGCAGGGTCAAAAAACTATATCTTTACATCAATGTTTGTGAAATGAGATTCTTTTTCTCCTATTTGTTGCATATGCTTTGATTAATGTGCGTTAAATTCTGAAACATATCAATGTTCTTTTAGGTGTTTGTGAGGGTGGTTGTGCTGCTATTGTGGATTCAGGAACATCTTTTCTTGCTGGTCCAACCGTATGTGCTTCGATAGTTATTATACCTTAGGCTGCACCGCTATCCTTGGGATTTTATAGACCCTAATTTTTCTAATGTTTTGTTTTCCTATATTATTTGATGCTTTGCTAAATGAATTTTCTCTCTTCTTTTTTATTTATATAGCTGGAAAATTATTCAAAAATTGAAGAGGCTAAAATAGAGGAGCTCATGAAGGCAGTAGCAGATTCTAGTGCCAAACTGATTGTCAATGGAGGAGTAGTTGGAGAGATGGCTTTGCATTTCTGTGACCGTTAAGAGTGTGTGAAGTCTTTTATCCCTTATGGATGGTTTTAGTTGTTTCTCGCTATTGAATTAATATGAACTTTATAAGTATTCAAGTCTAGATTGTTTTCTAACTTAAATATTATTGCATATAGGCTTATGGTTCTGAAAATCAGCTCAAAGTTTGAACTATGACGATTTTGCAGAACAACTGGTTCTGTTGCTATGGTTTGTGTTTTTGCTTATTTGGTTATGAAAATGTTTTATGCTTTCCGTCTAATCACTTTTATTTTCCTGCTATAGTTGAAACTCAGCCAACCGAATGCAAATGATCTTGGATATGTGGATTCTGTTTCAGTTCAGGAAATTGGTGGTGTCAGGGTATGTTCAAACCTGAATGAGCTCTGTTGTCTTCTTTGTTCCACGTTTCTTGTTTATACTAGTAAAAGAAAATATGTTATGCACGAGAAAATACACTGGTTTATTCCAACTATGGTGTGCACTTAATTGATTGGAGGCATTTCTTTTAAAAGCAATTTAATGCTTAAGCTAATTGAAATATGGATTAATTGTTTGGAGGCACGTTTTTAGAAACAATTGAAATATGAATTGATTGTAAATAAATTAAAAATGTCATCTAATTATAACTTCTATGTAATTATAATGTCAATTGTAAATAAATTAAAAATATATCATATACAAGTATACTTTGATACTTTAAAGTTTTTCAAGATTTAAACCAAAAGAAAATACAAATTTTGAAATAATGCTTTCAATTACATTGTAGGAATTAATTTAATTTGATATTTTTGTAGGAATTAAAGATGAGACCTTGGTTATGATGAGAAGGATTAGATTTATGATGAATGGTATGAGTAAAGATATCCTTGATTTCTTCTATTTGTTTTTAGAGGCGGCTTGGTTTCTACTATTTAACCATTTAACCTATTTAGATTACTTAGTGTGTTTATAAAGAAATTTACTTATTGTGTTTCAATTCAATCATTTCTATAAGAATAAGAATCAATTAAAAAGAAAAAAGGCTTTATCATTTTTCTGTTAACTGTTCTAACTATATAATATTTATAATTTGTCTATTAATGCGGGTGCTTCATGCTACAATGATGAAGCGGTTTGAGATTGTAGAGCTGGTGGAGAATTTCAATGCATCAAATAGTCAAGTAAATTTCTTTTTGGTAATATTTTACATTCTAACATTTTATATGTACCAATATTTTACCCTCCACTTAATACTTTTTTATATATCAGCTATTCTCAGCTTTGCAATTAATATTATCTACACATTTATATTGTAATTAATTTATTAATTTGATTTATGTTACTGGTTTGATTTTGAACCCAGTAAGTTATACATATTATAATATTTGCCAAAGAAATTAATTTTAATGTTTGAATACTAAATTAGAAATTAATGTGATTAAATAATTGATTAATTATTGATCAAATGTTATTACATTATTTGTTAGCTCTAAAAATATAAATAATGTGAAGATGCAATATTAGAAAATATTTTAGTTATGACAAAAGCTTTGGACTTAGTCAAAGTTGTTTTGATTTTGATTATGGTGAAGAAAGTCCGTATAGTTGATTGTCTATGTAGACCTACATAATTATCATACTATAATATTACAAATCGTTTTCTTATATATTAGTAGTAAATATATACACGGTGAGATAGACTCACTAAAAGAACTTTTCAGAACTTATACCACTGAATCGACTCACCGAGGCTTTGGAGAAGTTTATATCTCATCTATATCATCTATTGGTTTTTTTGCAGAAGTCAAGGAAGTCTTGGTTTCAATTTCAGTCTTCTTAGAAGCACTTCTTTCAGTAATTATTTTCTGCATCTGAATCATCATATCCACCTTTCTCTTTCTATTTTCCTCCTTCTACAACATACCAAGGTAAGTTGAACTATAAAGGCAATGATTTTAGTTTATAATCATTATTTGTCAATGGAATTTGAGATCACGTCTATAATCATTATTCATAAATGATATTGGATTGGTTTTAGGCTTGTTAGTTATCTTGTAAGTTCATAATGAACTGTCATCATTATATTATGATGGATGCAAATCGTTACCTTAAATATTTTTGTGATGAAAACATGTTGGTTGGTGTTATACACTATAAGGGTTGGAGGATGAGCAACATACAATCAGCTTAGCAGAATGAAGAACAATGTCTTTTTTGAAGAATATCAAGGTTCTTTCTTTCATGAAGCAAACAAACCTAAAGATGAGCATGACAAGATATTCATAGTATATGGAGTCTCTAGAAGCAAAAAGAGAAGCAAGTGATACTTTTGTAGTCTTAGCTGAACTAAATAAATCTACTACTGTCTAGTATGGTATTTATCATTGTAAATGGTTTTGACATAGTGCCAACTTAGATTTAGATTGATAAGTTTATTTATTATGAGTATATATTAAAATTGTGGTTGTTGAATAGGTAACACATTATAATAGATTCATTAATGTAATTGTTTAAGAGTTTGTTAAAGAAAAAGAGTTGTACTTGTTTCTTTGAATTCTATTTATAAAAGATAATTCTTACTATTTGAAAATTTGGCAACTGTATTTGATATTTATCAACTATATAGAACTTTTAATTATTGAGTGCATACGAGAAATCAGTTTTTTTTTTGTAAAATAAAAAGTTACATACGGATTTTTCCGTATATAATTATATATAGATTTTTCTTATGTAATTATATACAGATTTTTCTGTATATAATTATATACGGATTTTATATACGAATTTTTCTGTATATAAATTATATACGGATTTTTTCGTATATAAATTATATACGAATATATCTGTATATAATTTAGCTACACCTTTTTTATATACGGATTTTTGACCGTATATAATCCGTATGTAATATCATATTATATACGGATTTTTGATATTATATACGGATTTTGACTGTATGTAATTGGAATTTTTCTTGTAGTGGTTTGAGGTGCCGAGGTGTTGATGTGTTCTTGTATATGGCAGGGAATTCAAGGTGGGTACAAGCCATGCAGTGGTCAGGCCAAAAGGCCTTTCAGATATCTCCAACAGTGAAATTTGTGGTTGATGGTGCAGAAGCAGGTTCTCTTAATAGCCTGGACCTCTCACTTTTCTCAAGGTCTGTGTTCATCCAGGGTTTCATTTTATAGGACTATAATTTTTTCATTTCAGAGATTAATATGAGAATATATATCATAACATTTGTTTTCTCTTTTATTTATCTCTTTCAATTGTCAACTATAGTTTCATGTATCCATCATTTGGCCTCGTTATTGACAGGTGCATGGGGCAGGGCACATGGTTCCAATGGATCAACCAAAAGTTGCACTTCAGATGATGACGAGCTGGATGGGAGGAAAACTGAATTAATGCATCCTCTCCTCAAAGCTTTTCTCACCAGCTAAAACCATGACCATTGTATGGATAGGAAAAAAGAGAGAGAAAATAGATAAATTAATGAATGTAATACAAATAAAACATAATAAGAAACATATAATGAAATGAGAAGGAGAAATGATACTTCCATATACATATTTTTACATTAATACTCTTTTTTTTTTTACTTTTTTTTCTTTCTTAAATAGAAAAAAATGTTTTGACAACTTTTTTATAACATTTTGACACATCACACATGTCATTTTTTTCACTAGTTCATTATTTATTTATTAATATGCTGATATACTTTAAATCCAATAAAAAATGATACATGTACTATGTCAAAATATCTTCAAAAGATCTATGTACATGTGTACTGCGTAGGAGGACTCCTCTCCATCTCCCGACCTTCACATACTTTTGAAGGTGTCTCGCTTGGATGAGCTTCTCTATCTTGTTCCGGGCGTGCAACATTCCTCAATTGTGTGTCAGAGGTTCTGATGATATTGATAGTGCTACTTACCATTGACATTTCACGAGGTTGGCTTCTTCTTGAGAGGGGTAAGGATGTCGACGCTTAGGGATTCTTCAAGAATTCTGACTCTTGGATCATTCAAAGGTGTGTATTAGTTGAATTTGGGTACTTAAGGGAGGTCCTTCAATTTTGGCATGCCCTCTTTATCACCCCCATCGAGCGATTTTTTGTCATCCTTTCGCTCCTCTACAGTAGATGAGGTTGCAACGTTCTCCTGCTGCCTTTTTCGAAAGTCGTGCATCTCTTCTATATGCATAAATTCTACTGCTATCTTTTGCAACTCGTCTATGGTCTTCAGCGGCCTAGCGCATAGGCTATCCGCAAATAGTCCAGCCTTCAACGTCGTCAATAGCTTGTTCCGGATGAACTTCTGACTAGCATCCCTTATCTGTCAAGTGATCTTGTTATACCAATCCATGAAGTCTTTTAACGACTCATCCTTCCCTTACATTAATTAGCACAAGGTGTGTTAAACTTTGTACTCGGCTGGAAGCATACTTTCTGCCAAACAAAGAACGAACAGGGGTGAAGCATTCCACTGTGTTAGGAGGCAAGGTAATAAATCATGCTAGCGCTTCTCCATTTAGCGACAGGGAAATTGCTCAACACCATACGAGGTCATTCGGTGAGTAGAACACCATGGTGTTCATAAAGGAGCGAATCGGATCAGTTGATCCGTCGTACTTTTAAAACATCAGGGGTGTTGACTTCTCTGAAATATTTGCTTCCGTAATAGTCGTGGTGAAGGGTAGCAGGCCCTTGGCCTGTACCATTTGGATCGAGAGGGTTGTCTTAGTCGCTGCATTATTCACTTCCTGACCATCTTACTAATCTCCTCACCAATCTTACTCACCTCCTGACTGGTCCTACTTGGTTCGTCCCCCTGATTGTTCTCCTTCGATGGGATATGGATAAGGGACACCGAATGCTTGGCTAATTGCTCCTGTTGATCGGCAGCATGCTCTGCCATTAGTGTGGCTATCTCGACATCATGCTTTTGTTGCATCTCCTACATTTGTGCCTCCATCTCCTTGATCAATTCCATAAGGTCTTGTTGTTCTCCAATGTTTCTTATGATAACCATTGTGTATCTTCCTTTATCCTCGGACCCCATGGTGGGTGCCAAAATGTTTCGGTTTGTGGGATCGAGGTTAGGTCTTCTTACATAATTTATCTTCTTACTCCAAGTTTATGTCATATTTTGGTCCATAATTTTTCTTGTACTATTCGGTCCACGAGTGTCACCTAGAGAAGATACTTCGACGTTCAAGTTAGTGTTTGTTTGGCATAAATGCGTAGTAAAAGTAACAAACTACCTAAATATCAACCTATATTCATAGACTTTCGTGATGAACTTCTGATTATGACTGACTCAATTACGGCTCATACACTAATAACCTGATTTAGGGTTAACCTAATTATTCTTGATAGTTAATTATATTTGGTTCGACCGATTGGTTCATTGGTTGTTTCGTTGCTTGGATGGTCGACCGCTCGGTTTATGACTGATCAGATGGTCAGATAGTACATTGTATAACAACTTTATTAGAGATAATGTGCTAGTAGAGGAATTTTGTCAAAGTGTTTAACCCCACCTTTCATGTAAACAATATTAAACAATATTAGATACAAAAAGGGTTGTAATGTGTGGTATTTTTTGGGAGTTGTGAAAATAAAATAGGAATTTTAAGATTTTCACAAGTGGAAAACCAACTCTTGTAGCAATCTCTTCAATAGTTAATGGGTTAATAGATGGAGAAAGAGTCTTTATATGTTCCCATGCCCAACACTACAAAAGAAGCAAACACCCTCCAATGTTTTCTCGGTTAAGGCTAAATCTATGATCTAAAACACGATATAAAGACCATTAATATTGAAAAGATATTACTGTTATATTGAGAAAAAAGAGCAACGATCGATCTGCAATATGTCATGCGCAAAGATTTGATCAACAAAATTCAAAATTTGTTGTTCAAGAGATTACCACTCCCCAACTAGGGCACCACCCTATATCATACACCGTTAAATTAAATAAATGGTGGTGTGATTATGGCGAGTTTTCATCATTTATCCATTTTGTCATTCACACTTAACCCCATGTACAATTTCTACAATATTTTCAAGGCTTATGAGATCCAATTCCATTCAATGTAAAACTAAGATTATTGGTCTACTTACATCGAATCACGTTTCATACATGATCTCATTATGAGACATCACCAATTAGCAATGTCAACAATTAATTGTATCTGTAACAAAATCGATGAGTCAATTGCACTGAAGTCATCACATGTAAGGACAACTTCAACTCAAAATCAATCAATTTGAAGTCGTCATACCCATGAATGACTTTAGCTGAACTTAATTTTTGGCAAAAATGTCTATCCATTGACGACTTCAGTGAATATTATTTTGCAAGAAGTTGTCACACCCAATAATAATTTGTGTAACTTATTTTTAAAGATGTCGTTAATGCATAGTGTGACTTAGTTTTAGAAGAAGTCATGCAAAGAGGTGATGAATTCACCTTAATCAAAAATTATGATTAATTAAAGATAATTTTGATGGAAGTCTCTTTATAACCTTATCACTTCGTTATTATTAAAGAAGTTGTGTTTTATTTTCACGACTTTATCTTCAAAAATCACAATTTGTTCATGACTGTAACAACTCCTTTAAAAGAAAATCACGGGTGTTGCTCCCTCCACCACCCCAAGTGCTCCTACACCTTCCCACTATTTTCTTTTATTCCAAAAATACTCTACACCTCCTCACTATTTTCTTTTATTCTAAAAATACCCTACACCTTCCCACTATCCTCTCTCTACATTAATGGAGCATTCATATGGCTCAGATTTGAACTTGTGACATTGCAAAATATAAAATTCAGAGAAACTTCAATATTAGTGCTTCTACCACTTCCACTTTATAAACTTAAAAGTTAGATGCAAATACAAAATAATAATTATAATAATATTAATAGTAAATAATAATAATATATTATTATTATTATGTACTAACTTTATAATAACGAAATAACTAAATAAATTCTAAATCTTTAACAAATAACTTTTCTTTTATATTTTAAGTATTTAATAATATTTTTATATTATTTATCTAATAAATTAAATACTTTATTCAAGTTATTTGAGTCATGTAAATAATATTCAAGTTATTTTACATTTTGCAATATATCACAAGTTCAAATCTGAGCCATGTAAATGCTCCATTAATGCAGAGAGGAAAAGAGAAAGATTGTTGAGAATATAAATGTTCCATTAATGGAAAGAGAAAAAGAGAAAGATTGTTGAGAACAGTGGAAAGGTGTAGGGTACTTTTGGAATAAAAAAAAAAGTAGGAAGATGTAAAATATTTTTGGAATAAATGAAAATAGTGGGGAGGTGTAGGAGCACTTGGGGTGGTGGAGGGAGCAACACCCCAAAATCATGCATAAAAATCACAACTTAATTCTTTACATAATTTTTTTAATAGGCCCAAATACGTAATTTTTAAAATAATTTTAACCCATTTTAGTAAGAAAACTCCAATATGATTACCTTGTACGAGAAAATGTCTATTCTAGATTAAAGAATTTAACATAAGCATTCTTCCAAGTGAGATTCAATTTTTGTAACATTGTAAATTAGCAATAATGATGAAAAACTAAAATAAAATAACGTTATATTTGAATAAAATTATAGATAGAAAATAAATAAATGAAATGGATTAAGTTAATTTATAAGTTAAAATAATATATATATATATATATATATATTATATTTTAAAGAAATTAAATGAGAATAATTTTTTGTTAAACTTTGGTAATTAGTTTATATTTTCTGATTAATGTGTTTGAGAAAACAAATTATGTAACATAAGACTTGAGCTTTTCCCACTAGAGTGTTTCATCCTACACTTTCCACATCTCATCCCGAATTTCTGAAAGTTTTATTTTTAACCTTATGACATCTGCACCTTCAACTTTTTTAAAAATTTTATTTTTTAATAAATATATTTTTATTTTCTTCTCTCTTATTAAAGATACTTTAATAAATATTTTTTTTTATTTTTTTCTCTTTTTTATTAAAGTTACTCTACACCACCTTAATAATAATCTAATTTAATTTAAAATTTAAATATTATTTAATATAATTTTATATTTTAATAATTATTAAAATATGATTTATATTATAATAATAGTTATATTAAAAAAATAATAATAAAATAATAATAATAATAATAAATAAAAAAATGAAATAATAATAATAATAATAATATAAAATTTGATTTGATATATTAATATATATTAAAGTATATTAAAATATTAAAATAAATTAAACAATTATTAAATTTTATAAACAAATATTTTAAATATGCTAACAGTTTTTTTATTTAAAATTTAATAAATATTTAATTTAATTGAAAATTATATTATTATTTATTATATTTTTATATTTTAATAATTATTAAAATATAATATATATTTTTATAATAGTTTTATTAAGATTACTAAAAATAATAATAATAAAAATAATATTTAAAATCACATTTAACATATTTAAATATGTTAAATTATATTAAATTATTAAATTAAATTAAATAATTATTAAAATTAAATAAAAAACAAAATTTTAAAAAGATTCTTAATTATCCGATTCCTATAGTATCGGATTTCTATATCCGATTAACAAATTTTCAATTTATTTTCTATTTAAAATTTATTATTTAATTAAATTAATATTTTAATATAATATAATATATTTAAATATCGATTTTGAATACTATTTTTATTTTTATTATTATTACTTTTATTTTAGTTATTTTATTTTATTTTTTTAATAAAATTATTATAAAATATAAATAATATTTTAATAATTATTAAATTAGAAAAATATAATAAATAATATTATTATTTTTAATTAAATTAAATATTTATTAAATTTTAAATAAGAAACTATAACATATTTTACTATATCCAATAAATAAGTTTTTAAAAATTGTATTTTTATTTAATATTTAATAACCGTTTAATTTATTGTAATATTTTAATATAATTTAATATATTTGAATATATTAAATCAAATTTTATATTATTGTTATTATTATTTTACTTTTTATTTTCATCATAATTACTTTTATTTTAGTTATTTGATTTTTGTTTATTTAATATAACTATTTTTATGATATAAAATCATATTTTAATAATTATTAAAATATAAAATTATATTAAATAATATTTAAATTTTAAATTAGATTAGATTATTATTAAGATGTACAAAGAGACTTTAATAAGGTAGAGAAGAAAATAAAAATATATTTATGGAAAAGTAAAATTTTTAGAAAAGTTGGAGATCTCATAAGATTAAAAATGAAATTTTTGAACATACAGAATGAAATGTTGTAGGTGCAGGATGAAACACTATTGCAACGAACTGGGTTAATTTGTAAGACCCATGAAAAATATTTATAGTAAATTTTAGCATTTTATTAGTAATAATAATTTTAATGGATAGAAAAATATATATTTTGAATATAAAATTATAGTAATTTTAGAAGGAGAGGTTAAAATTTTTGATAACTTATTTAGTATTTTTTTTAAGAAAATCGAATAGTAAAAAGTGAATAGTGAATAGTAAATAGTAAAAAGTAAATAGTAAATAGTAAAAAGTAAATAGTAAAAATAAATTTTCAGCATTTGGATTTCTTAGCATGGAAGTAAGTAGTAGGTAGAAATTAGGATCAGATTTGGTGAGAAAATGATTGAAATATTATTTTTAAATAATATTAAAATAATAAATAATATTAAAATATTAAGGAATAGTAAATTTTTTTTACTATAAATAGCCATGGGAGGGAAGGGTATTTGGCACCAAGAGAAGAGGAATCAAGTGAGAGCTTGAGAAATAGAGAAGAAAGAGTTAGGGAGAAATTTTTAGTTGCAAGAAGAGTAGAGGTTCTGAAGGGTTTCGGGGGAAACAAATTCGGAGCAGGAGATTAAGTCTGGAATAGAGGTAAGGGGAGCTAATCCTTCTTGTATATGATTTTTATCCATGTTATGATAATGAATATGAGTTGTGAGTATGTTAAAATTTTGGTAATGGTAGTTATCTATTCACTTATATAAATTTAGTTTTTATGATTATAATTTTCTTATTTTCGAGTTAGTATGGTAAAACTTTTCTTTTAATTATTTTGACCGTTGGATTTAGCTACAATTTTAATATATGAATCCTAAGACCTATTTCTTCACTTTGACCGTTGGGATTTGTAATTAGAAGTCTATACTTAGAGAAATAAATCCTGCATGTTGGAGTAAATTAATTACACCTATAGATCTGTTACTGAGTCATCTCGGTAAAATATATATTACGACTTATTTGACCGTTAGATCAACTTGAAATTTTTATATATGATTCCTAAGATATATTAATACACTTTGACTGATCGGATTATAAATTGAAAGTCTATGTTTGGAGAAAATAATTTTTAAGTTTTTGAAAAATCTGATGAACACTATATTTCTGTTCTTAAGTTATCATGGTAAACATTTCCTATATATTTTATTTACCGTTAGATTGAGCCCAAAATTTAGTATGTAATTCATAAGACATATTAAGTCATTTTGACCGTTCAGATTTGTAAGTAAATGTCTGTGCTTAGGAAAATTAGTTCCGCATTTTGAGTATAACCAAAAACCACTTAAAATTCTGCACCTGAGTTACCTCGGTAAAACCTCAATATCTATCTAGTTAACCGTTGGATCAACCTGAAATTTTAATATGTAGTTTATAACAAATAGTGAATTATTGTGACCATTCAGATTTGAAATCGGAATTACAGATTTATAGATATTAATTTCGTATCTTCTCAGGGATCTCAATATTGCTTAATTTCTATTTTTTTTTATATATCTATATTAAATTTCGGTGTTAATATTATATGCTGTTGTTTTAAATCTGTAAATAAGAAATTTGTTAAAAACTAGTTGAGGAACGCTTTGGCTAAGGAAAGATTTGGTACTTAAGTTGTCCATTGTGACGCACCTCTCTTTCCTGGAAGTTTACTCGAAAAGTTTTTAACTTAAATCCTATTGAACAGATTATGTACTGTTAAATTATTGTGCAATATATCTGGTTGGAATGGAAATGTCTGATGAATTCATGTTATTGTGGTAGATATGGAATTATGAATTATAATTGTGATGATTGCATTTTATTATATTGGATTTGAATTTATGCATCTGAACATGTATGAGTATTACAGGGAGATGTCGTAAGGGTATAATATGAGTTGAGGAATGTGAGTATGGTATGAGTCTCGCGGAGAGATTCTGTAATGTCATGGTATGTGTATGAGGATTGTGGTGAGATTTCGTAATGAGTTAAGGAATGTGAGCATGGTATGAGTTTCGTGGAGAGATTCAGTTATGGTATTTATGTATATGTTGATGTTGAGGGTCCCGTAGTTGGAGGTTATCCTGATACTCTAATAATGATTCAGTCTCAAGTAGAGAATGATGAATTATGTGGTGAGAGGGGCAGGAGGTCCTGGTCTATGTGCCGGTTTAGGACATAGTGAGGGGACTAACCTTGTGAATAGTATGGAGGGCAGAATGTCCTGGTCTATGTGCCGGTTTTGGACATAGTGAGGGGACTAAGAATGACATCACAAGTGCGGAACCTCCCGTGATCGCTCATCAACATATCGTTGGGATAAGTGCCTATTGAATATCGTGGGGATAAGTGCCTATTGGGTATTGTGGAATGAGTGTTTATTTGGGTATTGTGGGATGAGTGTTTATTGGGTATTGTGGAATGAGTGTTTATTGGGTATTGTGGGATGAGTGTTTATTGGGTATTATGGAATGAATGTCTATTGAGTATTATGGTATTTATTGGGTATTGTGGGACGAGTGTCTAATAGGAATTGGGGTACGATGGTATGAGGGTGTCTGACATAATTATTATATGATGTTTGTATCGAAGTAATTATGCATGTCTTATAAATGATTTGTTGCATGTTAGCTCACCCTACTTGTTTGTGTTTTGTGTTTGGGTATGTGCGATGATCGTATAATTCGTTATACGGGAGCAGATGAAGGAATGTTGCCTCACATAGTGCCAAGGAAAGGGAGGAGTAGAAGAACTATAATTAGAACCTTTTTACATGTATAGACTTATATCAACTAGAAAATTTTAAAGGGTGAGATTACGGGATGTTACCGTAAATGTAATGTTAATTATCAAGTGTGAAAATTTGGGATGTTACATTAATGTGAAAAGTTGGGATGTTACATTAATGTGAGAATTTGGAATGTTACATAATTTGCCATGGGCTTTTTGCCATTTGCATATGCGTTCATGCTGCATTCAATTAAAAGTGTTTTTTATTTCTCTAAAATTTAAATATTTATTTTCTTTCGTTCTCTAAATTTTAGTTTAATTTTTAATTTAGTCATTTTTATTTGATTTTTATCTTATTTTTTAATTGAATTTCAATTTGTTAAATAATCATTTTCTTGCAAATGTCAGTCATTACTATTTTATTAATAAACGAGTTAAACGAACAATCCTTTTTATTCTTTTTTTCAAAACCTTCAAATCAATCTAATAATTTCTAAAATAGAATCCATACAATCACTTATATTAAATTAATGTTAATACCTTTTAAAAATAATATATATCCAATAAATATTTAATTAATAATTTAGTATCATGTTTAGATTTATGAGTCAATGTGGTACTTATACTTTTTTTTAATAAATTGAATTCTTATATTTTTTAATGAGAGATGATATGGTATCAACTTTTACATAGATAGAAAATGTGAGTCTAAATCTTCTTTTACCTCTGTTTTTTTTTCGAAAATATAATCTCATTAATCACTCTTTGGTCTTTTTCATAGTTCCACTTATATATATATATATATATATATATATATATGAACTTATAACTTTTGGATGCTAACTTCCAAATAATCCATCTATATAATAAAACAAAAACTTGATTGAGTAAAAAATAGAATTAAAATTAAAGTTTGTAAAAGATTTAAATATAAAGATAAAATTACTTTTTAATTTTCAATCTTTTAAAAATAAAATAAATCATAATTAGACTATAAAAATATAAATATTGGTGGAAGTTATTAACATGGTTGAAACATATTTAATTGTCAAAATTATGAGTTAATTTGGGTCGTTTATATCTATAGTTATATATAAAAAAATTGTCCACATTTTTTTAAATAATTTTTTGAACTAAAATAGTTACTTAATTAATTTTATTCTTTAAATAACAATTTCTTTTAAATTTAACCGTATTAAATCACTTTTTAAGCTTAACTATTTTTAATTATAAAATAAATAAAAACTACTTATAATAAAATTATAAAATTTATTATATTTATTTTATAATTATAATAAAATAATAATAATAATTTATTATTTAAAAAAAATACGTACGTGCTTCAAAATATATATATATATATATATATATATATATATATATATAATTTGATAAAAATATCCTTGGATTTAAATTTTTTATCATAATAAAAATACTAATGTGAAAAATAATAAATAAAGATGAAAAGAATATGATTTCATAGTGTAAATTTGATGAGTATACAGAGTGGTGCAAACATCAAACCTTTGATTCGAAGTTGAAGTTCTACTCCTCCTGGGTGTCCCTGCTACTATCTAGTTTCTATTCAAAGACTCTGACCTCAGCTTTCACATTCTATCTCGTTTCAATCTAATTTTTGGTGGGTTATTTTTTCTTCATTTTCCTTTCCTAATTTCTTTTTAAACATGATAAAACCTACTTAAAGTAATGGAACTCAACTTTTTGAATGATTTCAACAAGTTAGGGTTTTCGTTAGGAAAAAAGTACTGTCATGTAGAAATCTGTTTGAAATTAAATACTGTATGAGTGTTGTTATTGTTGACTCCCTTTCTAGCGTGTTCGTTTTTCTGTGTAGTTGATGAACCTTTTTCCCCTCTTTATTTTGCCAGTACTTTAGCGCATTAAAGATTTTTCTTTGAAGGCTGTGATCTTATGGAGCCTGACAGGTAATACATTCCTTCTTAATCAGTTATCTATCTATTGAAAACAAACTTCAAATTATATATTTCCACTCGAATTATAATATAATATATATCTGAACCTTGGCAATAACATTAGCAACCAAATGTGTGCGTCGGCAGTTTTTGTTGTTGTTGGTATTGCCAATTCTATTTTTGTGTGCAGTTATGGATCATTAGTTATGATATCTTGACCTGCTTGCTTTTCTTCAACTTGTCGTTTTAAACTAAATTCCAATAATCATGATCATGGAACCATGGATGTCTTTTCTAATTTAATGCTTTGAGGGATTTGGAGTACCGATTATTGATGTAAAGATTGATTTGGTTGGCCTTTTTTGAATACTTGGTTGTTTCTATTCGCTTCTTTCATTAGAGTGAGATTGTGAACCTTTGACTTCCTCTTGTTATACTGGCTTGCAAATTTGCAATGAATTGGTGGAATTTGTATCGAGTGACCACATTAGATTAGCTTCTATGCCCTTAGTCTCGCATTGGACACATCATAATTTTTTCTGTTTAGGAAAAAAAAATATACTATGGTATATAGCTTTACATTGTTGTACAGTCACTATGGCTGTACATTCAGAGCCTATAATGGTTGTTGGTAAAGACAATTGAATGATTCTTCTTTATGATTTGTTACATATTACAGTTTCGTGTTTCATAATATTCAATGTCGTTTTACCAGGTTAAATTCCCCAACCACATTTGAGATGCCATTGGAGATTTTGGGCCACGAGTTGCAGTTTTCTCAGGTATTATACTGTTTTTAAAGCACGTATTTGGAGGGTGCTTCAAGGAGGGTATTCTTTTCTGCAAAGTGCCCATTGAACTTTAGTTTTGTTACCTTACTGTGCATCCAAAACTTTTCTCCTTTAGAAAACTCTAGGCTCTGTTAGTGTTAAGCAGTGAAAGATATTGATCGCAATGAGAAATTAATTTGGGTAAGATGAAGTTAGTGCCTCAAGGTCACTCAATGTGGACTAGAGACTTCTACACTCTGTTTTGTTTGTAAGTATTCCCAAAATATTTGGGAAGAAAGAACAACCAGTTAGAATTAGGGCAAATGCAGTAGAAATGAAACCTGCATTGTAAATTTTTGAAATGATGACTGACTAAAGTGCCATGTTCATACAAATTATTATATGTTGTTGACTGGGATCCTCTCTTGTTGTTCGGCTTGTGAACTGTTGACATCAACTTGACTATGATTTTGTTGAAATTGATCATATATTTGAAATGTTTGCTGTTTTTTTTACGTATGTTTCTACTCTGACAATTCAATCTTTTCTTTTATAGGATCCCAATTCCAAGAACTTGGGGACTACTGTATGGGATGCATCACTTGTGTTCGCTAAGTTTCTTGTAAGTTATGTGTGCATCTCACATGTTCTGGAATGTCCTTTTAACCTTTTCATAATTCATAAATGAAAACATTATTAGATCCTTACTGTATTTTTGAAATTAGCACATTCATGCGATATTCTTTAGATTCTCAATCATTAAAGCATAGATGATTGTACCTTGTAATTTGCTATGTACATGAAAAAATAGCTGTGCAGACCGGACAGATAAGCCGTGGACTTGAACTTATTCTTGAAACTGTGCATGAATAAAATTTTACGTTAATGCATTTAAATCACCTTTTTTTCTATAACTCTTTGTTTTAAAAATGTAAGGGGAAGTTTGGAAGAGGAAAGTTAAATGACATGAATGGAAACAAGTGACATTTTCTCTTTGTTTGGGACATTATCTTAAGTTTACATTAGATCCTTTGACAGTGAACTCGGTCATGAAGCTCTTTAAATATTGATTTTAGTTTCCATTACCTAGTAATAGAGTAATATCACTAAATTACCTTTATATTGTTTCAGGAACGGAATTGCAGAAGGGGGAGATTTTCCCCTGCTAAACTTAAAGGAAAACGCGTAATTGAACTAGGAGCTGGCTGTGGTGTTTCTGGTTTTGGTGAGTTTTAAAATTGTTGTTAAAAATCTGTTCATTGGATCAATGTACTTTGCTATATTCACTCCTTTATGAAACTGGTCTATCTTTACCCTATTTTCAGTACTTAGGTTGGGTGGTGATGACTAGTCTGATATGCAGTTCCATTGCAGGCATGGCTTTGCTGGGGTGTGATGTTATAGTGACAGACCAAAAAGAGGTTTTGCCATTGTTGGAGAGAAACGTTGAGCGTAATATTTCAAGGGTCATGCAAAAGAATCCTGGTTTGATTTCATACTTTTGAACCATCCTCATTCTCATTTGCTTTATGTATTTACTTATTTTAAATTCTTTATATTTATCTTTGAATTTTCTTCTTGTACTTATCTCTGGTTATTCTGTCTGCGGATTTAAAGATAGTAGTATTTGACTTGGACCTCAATTGTTTTTAGAGTCATTTGGTTCGGTCAAGGTTGCTGAACTTCAGTGGGGAGACGAAAGTCACATTAAGGCTGTGGGTCCTCCATTTGACTACATTATTGGCACTGATGTTGTAAGTGTATAACAGGCCTTTCTGCAAGCAATTTGGAAGTGAATATCCCTTAAAAGTTAACTCATTAACAATATCCCAAATTAATTCTTAAAATTACAATCTCTAATCAATTTACTCCTTAAAATTATAAAAATGTGATTTTAATCCCTGATATTTGTTAACATTGGTCATCTTAACCGTTACTCAATTTAATCCTAGAAGTTTTACAAATATCATTTTAAGTAATAAATTGATATTAGTTGTAATTTCAGAGATTAAATTGACTAGTGCCACTGGGAACTAATTTGGTATGTTACTCACAAATTGATCGTCATTCTGTTTCTGTTTGATTTGGTGTATTTCTTTGAAGGTTTATGTAGAGCATCTATTGGAACCTCTATTACAGACAATACTTGCTTTATCTGGACCTAGGACTACAATTATGGTATGTTATTCAACTCCTCTATTAAATTATGCACATATTTCTTATAGTAAACTTGGATAATTCACTTGTTTATTATTTTGTTTTGAATTTGTTCGTGAAGTTGGGCTATGAAATCCGCTCTACAAGTGTCCATGAGAAGATGCTTCAGATGTGGAAAAGAAACTTTGATGTGAAGACTGTCTCGAAGTCCAAGGTAAGCTATATGTTCCAATGAGTTACGTTTATCGCTATATATAAGTCTTGAATTAGCTATACTATTTTCAGTCAAAGTTAACGAATAGGTGAGTGTGGTTAACTAGTTCCGAAGCTTCAATTTGAGCAGATGGATGAGACATTTCAACATCCAAGTATTCAACTCTTCATCATGGGCTTCAAACATTCAGCAGACTGCACAGAAAACTCTGATGAGGCCACTGTTGAAAAAGTTGATGTGGAAACTGTTGTGGAGGATAAAAGCAGTGAGGGAAATGTTGTAGTAGAAGGATCTGGTCTCGTTGAAGAAAATGTTGATGACCAAAATAAGCCAATCTCGCAAAATGCAAAGCTTAGTGAGTGGGAAGCCAGAAGGTATGGAGCTATGGCTGCAAGGATTTTGCGAGATGTAAAAATATCCTGATTTTGAGAGTTGCTCTGGGAAATTTAGTCAGAGTAAAAATATTATGATAGTCATAGCATATGCTTGAACTTTATGTTTGGTTCATTTAAAAAAAAAAATGGATCCATGTATTTTAATTGTTAATTTTGGTTCCTTTGTTTACTTGATGTTCAATGTTTAATACTGACAGCACACTGTAACAGTATTCATATGAAGTACTATGTAGAAAAACAAACTAGCATTTTAAAGTCCTAATTTATTTTGTCATATATCCATACAACCCAATTTGTGAGAGAATCTATGATTAGATTCATACGAACTATGCTTTCGACATGGAAACCCCAAACACAAATTTGCTTCAGCTATGATCTAATCAACGTGAAAGTTCTTTTAAATTACTTTCTGAATGACACAGCAGAGCAGACACTGTATGGTGGAGACGTTGTCCCCACTAAATAGCTTTATGATGCAACATAAAGAGAGAAAAAGTACAAACAATTATAATCGAATATAAATAATTAGGATATGTTAAGTCTTTAAAAAGTTGACAATTTATCAGAGCTGTGATTTAATTTATCTTTGGATCAAAATACAGTAATCAGAAATTATTTGCCTGGTACATTTTGCTTTTGCTTTTGCAAAACCTCTAGCTGATAGGTTTCTTTGGAAGGAGCTAGTTTCCTTGCTTTTCTCCACAGCATCAAAAAGATAAAACCTGCATTAGGTCACGTCCCGTAAAATTAATTAATGAGTCTGCAAGTAGAAGTACTTAAAAGTTTAATAAACTTTTGTAGTGTGAAGAAAAAGAAAGGAAGCAGGACAAAACAAGTGAGTATCAACCAATTATAAAATTATCAGTGTTAAGAAATTATTATCTGAAAAATGATGTTTTGACAACCATAATAAATCTATTTATGTTTTCAAGGATGTTGTGTTCATCAGCAAATGTAAAATTTTGTATTTGTGATTTATGATATCATTATCAGGAGATGAAATTTTGATAACCATGAATGTTTTTAAGAATATTTTTGTGTTCATTAAAAAAGGTATTTGAATTGTAAAGAAAAAGAGAGTAAGAATGTGTACAAAGAAATATGACAAAATAGAAGACGTGAAAAAGATGATTGTATAAATATATCAGTTTTATTAGAGTCTGAAGATATCATTAGCCCATTTATTTATATTTTTAATATATGCTAATCGAATTAATTGTTGTATAAATTCTGGCTTTGCTGAAGTGAGTGAAGTTTTCAAAAGAGCTGGTTTGAATAAAGTGTGGAAAAATAAGGAGTGAGGGAAGGACAATTGGAATGAAGGAAACTGATTCTTGTGGCAGAAAACAAGTCATAAAAAGACAGATAGGTGATCATGAATTGCAGTGGTGAAAGGAGAGTCATATCATGAGATTAACGTGATAGACCACACAACAGATATATAACTGCTAACTTATCAATCAAGGCAAAGGCAGAAGAAGAAGAACAAGAAGAAGAAGGACCATGAAATTGCATGCTGTCAAAAGTGTTAACACCACCAAATCATTATCCCTTCCTTTGACTCCTTCTGCTCCATAGCTATGGCTAGTCATTTTTCTGCAACTCCATTGGCCACCAGGTTCCAAAATTTCAAAGTAGGGAACCAATATTCACCAACCTCATCAAACAAATGGAAATTTATGATCCCTTGGTAAATGTAAATACAAACATAGTTTCATTGTTTAATCTGACACAAATTATGCAGCTAGCCACTGAGAGAGAAAACAAAAGAAAGGTCAACTTATATTTTTCCTTATAATAATGGACTTGGAAACTAAAATCTACCAGTTTTCAATTTGTTATCTGCATGAAGTGATTGATTCAAGCTTGGTTACTGTTAAAGGAGCGTGCATGCACGTGCGGCTGAGTCTCTGCCACCTTGTCACGGGACTCAGAACACAAAAGTTCTAATCTTAGTGAAAATGAGAGCATATTAATTATAAGGGTAGATTAGATTATAATTAATGCATGTAATATTAACATTAAAAAATGAAATGATTGACACTAATAATACAGAAATTAGTTAAGACGTTGCATAATCTTGTCCTCTCTCTATGGACCAGGATATCATTGTCCATCGTATCTCAGTGTTGTTAGGACCTCTTTGACTTTTTCCCTCCTTTCTTTTCCTTCTATTTCAATTTTCGCTAACCCTCATTTTCATTTTCTTTTTCAGTGCGCTTCACCCTATAAAACTAAACAATTACTCAGCTTTGAAGTTTTCATGTTGCTTTGTTTGAATGTAATGTGAAGAGGGTTCGAGACACTACAAGAAGATATTAATAAAAATAATATTCCCTTGTCAAATCAGACATCATAATCATTTACCAACCAAACTTGGTGAACTAAAACCTAGCCTACCTCGTGACTCCTATTACTTTCTTTGCTTCATTATTCTTCCAAGTATTCAACCAAAACCACAATTTCAGAGGCAACATACATCGTACGTCTTTGTACTAAACCATTGTTGCTGATAAGAATGTGCATGTATTTATGATAGTTTTAGAATGTGTGTTTAACACATGTTAGATCATATAATTGAGTGGTATGCAAATGACAAGATATATATAAATAGAGAAATTTTAGTTTATAGTATACTATCTATCAGCAGTAGTGTAGGAGAAATTTTAGAGTTATAATCAAGTGCAAAGGAAAAGGTACAACATTAATAAATGGATATTGTTGCTAAACTTATGGAGACGATTATAATCTATACATCGTTGAAAAAGGGGTAGCATCATTTGCTGTTTCAGAGTCAATTCGTCATGCAGAGGACTATGACACTTGTTCTTTCAACTTGCATGATTATGAATATACTACGATTTGTACAAAATTTTAAAATATATAGTCTAAGATAGAATTCATCTTTAAAATCCATTGACTAATGTATGTATAAACCCTATGTATAAACTTCTCTCATATAATTGGGACGGTTGGGTCTATCGAGGGAGAGTTTAACGGGGAGACATAATATCAAATGAGATATGAGTCCAATCATATAAGAAATTGGTACCACTATTTACCCAAAATCTTAAGACTATGAATTAATGGGTCTTTTACTTTTATATAGTGTTCTACTTTCTCATATATATATATATATCCAATGTGATACTTAGACTGACACTTAAATTCTCAACTGAGACCACATTAACAAAATTATTGATATTGTTTTAAATTTCATCTTTATATTAAGATTAAATCGTACTGTCTGAAAAACACAACATTCAACCTTATACAAATATAACAACTTATATTAAGACATTTTTTTATCATTTCAAAAGAATTAAGAAACTTATTTAGTAGTGATGAATTTATCAAAAAATTTCCTATTACTATCTCAATGGGAGGATTTTTTCTTCTTAACATAGAGTAGCTGGTTGAAACAATGTGCTCTTGAATCCAAAGTCTTCTTAACTATATAAAAACCATTGTCAACATAGGTTGATCAACCTCCAAAATGTGAAAATGGATGGGTTTGACTAACTCGTTTTCTGAAAGTCATTAATCTGGAAGAAACGAAAGATAAAATAAAATATTTCTTAACAAACTTCTCATAAAAATAACCACGGTAATATATATTTATAAATACAAGTTACAGCAAATAATTGAAGCAAATTAATAACATGAGACCTTTCACGTGATGAATGATTAATTACTATTTGTATAAACAATTCACATGTTTGTCCATAGTTTGTCGTGAGATGATGACCCATTAATATTATTCAAAAATTTACTTGAAAGAAACAGACAAAGGAAGCCTCGTCATTTTCTTTAGACTTCAAATTAAAGTCCTTATACACTAATTAATTCTTTGTTAATGCGGAAAAGAGAAAACAATGATCTAGGTTCTATTGTAGCTAGCATGTTCATGTAACCACATCAATATTAATGAGTGTGTATGTTACAACATACTTTAGAGAAAAAAGAAAAGTGCTTAAAGATGTGAAAATATTTCATGAACTTGATGTCTTTGTGATGTGATGAACAAATCTCTTATGTTTTGAAGTTGAAAAGGTAGAAGAAATTGAGTGTATTTGTATATGTGTGTTTGGTATGAAATAAAAGGAAATTAATGGATGGATTGACTTTATGATATAGGGATGAACATATTTAGAAGGTGAAAAGTTTGATTTGTTGATATGAAGACAATGATTGTGCCATAATTGATAGATAGAAGTCAACTATAATTGGTAGAAGCACTATAAAAAGTAGTATGTATGTGTGACTAGAAATGAAAACAAAATGCAGGCATTATATGCAGATAATAAGGTAATTACCAAAATAGATAGGAACTTTAGAGGCAGCATATGTATCTTCCTAAATAATCCCTGTCTGCCAAAGGAGATTATCATATTCCTTTATTAATTCATATAATAATTCTACTTTATGGCACCCACTAGGACACTTTTCCTCTTGTCTACATTCAATGATTCAAGTAAAATCCATTCACTATAACCACTCATGGATCCTACCACCAACATTTTTCACACACACAAAATATATATATATATATATATATATATATATATATATATATATATATATATATATATATATATATATATATATATATATATATTAGAAACTTGTATTCCTAATAGTCTTTCCTTTAAGTATGAGTTAGATCATAAGTGCGAGTTGAATTTCACAAGTTTTTATCACAATAGAACATATTACTAGCAAGATAAATTATTGGCTTTAATATTAAAAAATTTCACTAGAATAAATCAGGAAATTTCACCACCGTGAGATATAAGTTACCCATACTTTTAACATAAAACATTAAGGTTAGGGTAGACAAAATGAAGTGCATTGTTAAAAATTACAGTAAGCCAAAAAGTAGGCTGTCTCAATTAAACTCAACTAAAAATTAGTTGAGACGAATTGAATTATTTTTTTTCTACCAAACTACATTGCACTAAATTCCATTAAAGTTTGTTTTTTACATTGACAAACAACACAACTTTGAGATGACGAGTCAAGACTAAAGTTGAGATGAGTCGAAACAAAGGTTGAGACAAACTAGGTCTTGTAAAATGCTGAGACAGCTCAAGTCGAAATTCAACTGAATTTGGTTAAAACGTTCATGGTTGAAACCTAGTTGAGTCAGTTTCAATCGAAATTTGTCCGAGTCAATCCCAACCGAAAATTGGTCGAATTCAGCCAAGACTACTGATTAAAACTCAATTGAGTCAGTCTTGACCAAAATTCTGATGAATTTGATGGATTTGACCCCAATCAAAATTTAGCTGAATTTGATTGAGATGTCTATGATTGAAACTTAGTTCCTTCAATCTCAATTGAAATTTGATCGGATTCAGTTGAGTTGGCCTGAACCGAAAATTGGTCGAATTCAACTGAATTGGTCCTGACACATGAGACTACTCCGTAGAGTGCATTACTTTGATTATAAGGTGTAAAGAGTATGTTGTACAAACATACACATAACTTTTATGAACATATGTAATTAATTGATGTTATGATAATTAAGTGAATATATAAAATTAAATATTCGTTTGGTGGTACAATTAGGAAGTTATACAAGAGTTTCAACATAAATTTTGATATTATTTTAATAAGTTTGTCAGGTTAATAATATTATATTAATAAATATATTTACAAGTAACTCAATCTTAGAAAAGTATCTTAAAATGAAACTTATATATTTTATTTTATTTATAAAATTTCATATAAATGAGGATGAAAAATTCTGATTATTTGGTTGGAGAAGTCCCAAATATTAGGAGGATCCATATTGGTGTAGGACGTAGGGTGATGAATAATATGAAGCATTGGGAGGGTGTAGGGTACTAGGGTGTTTTAGGTCTCTATTCCTATTATGTGTCGTCAAGTAACGTGAGGTTCCCCAGTGGGAATGATACAATGTGGCAGAAAATATCTCAGACAATGGTTTTGCCTAATTTTCACAATAATATTATTGCTCCTCAAAACCATGCCTACCTATCATCTTTCGTCACTCCAATATATGGTGTACAAGCTACTACCTACAACTCCCTTCATTAGTCAATCCAAAACACCTCGTAAATGAATCTAATGCCAAACAATCTCATTCATTTAGTTGGCCCCATGCAACTCTCAAATAGTATAAATTCATGTGTCAAAAGTATTTACTCTAACTCCAACTCATTTAGCTTTCAATACACAAAAGTTCAAAACAGCACATTATGTTTCAAAAATATTTCACTAGTTAGTATCTTTATTTAGCAAACTAAAATTTTTTATTCATTTTATATGATTTCATAATTTAGAATGTAAATTGCCATTAGATTAGGGCTTGAAATTTAATTAATGGTTATTTATAATTTTATTATTTTTTGAATAACCTTTACTGAAACTAGAGTATCAAAAGTTGTAGTTAATTATAGGAATACCTAAAGAAAGGTTTCGTCCTATTAATGTCTACCTTAGGTTTTTTACATGCACTCAATAATTTCTTTTATATAAGAAGTGTAGGAATTTTCCAAATTTTAAAATTTAAACTGGTGTGATATGTTTTTATTTAGATTTTTTCACTGTATCCTTCCATGGATTTGAGTCATCGGCAGCATCCTTTTTCTTCATTGGTCTCTATTTATTGTTTATTTTATTTCTTTGAATATCAATTCCACCTTTTTTTTTCTCTTTCTCTTTAATTTATTGGCTGCTGCAGCAGTGTGGAAGCCAGAGAGAATCAAGTCTGATCCATCCATGCACCAAGACTCTGACCCTAATTTTCCAAATACAGTTAATTATAAGTGAGAAATCTGAGTTTCTTCATTTTTTCTTTCAAACATAATAATCTTAAAATGAAATTCAAATGGAACGTGTTTTGAAGGGTCCAAATTCCTTTTATTCAATCAACTCATGTTTATTTAATTCAAACCCAATAATTTCATGAATATTCAGGTGTTGTCCAAATCATATGGGGTTTAATAATATTTTGATTTAATTAATCGATTCCAAATTCTTTGCATCCCATTAATTAGCTAAATGCTTTTACCTTTTTGAAAAGTGTCAATGCAAAATAGTATGAATAAATAAGATTAAAAAATATGAAATAATGAAATAATAAAAGCACAAGAAAACCAAGACAATCTTAACATTGATCCAAGTGTTTGGAAAGTGTCACAATTCTGGTAGCTGTACCCATCAACTCACTAGTCCTGTTCTGTGTTGTCTTTCTTTCTGTATCGCAAACATTGGATGCTTTCTCTTTAGAGAAGACGAACGACAGAATGTGTGAGCCTTTCTATGCCTCCCAGGTCTTCAACGTTGAACATTTGAAA